>NW_028173716.1:28307-54543 GCF_963971535.1 Notolepis coatsorum | reverse complement strand
ATGACGTATATCGTGCCAGTTAGGGTACCTTGTGTCTACTGCACCTTGTGTATACTATTACTGCACTTGTGTATACTGCACCTTGTGTATACTATTACTGCACCTTGTGTATACTATTACTGCACCTTGTGTATTACTGCACCTTGTGTTTACTGCACCTTGTGTATACTGCACCTTGTATACTGCACCTTGTGTATACTATTACTGCACCTTGTGTATACTGCACCTTGTGTATATTGCACCTTGTGTATACTGCACCTTGTGTTTACTGCACCTTGTGTTTACTGCACCTTGTGTATACTATTACTGCACATTGTGTATACTGCACCTTGTGTTTACTGCACCTTGTGTATACTGTACCTTGTGTATACTGCACCTTGTGTATCCTGCACCTTGTGTTTACTGCACCTTGTGTATTACTGCACCTTGTGTATGCTGCACCTTGTGTATACTATTACTGCACCTTGTGTCTACTGTACCTTGTGTTTACTGCACCTTATGTATACTGCACCTTGTGTATGCTGCACCTTGTGTATACTATTACTGCACCTTGGTGTATACTGCACCTTGTGTATACTATTACTGCACCTTGTGTATACTGCACCTTGTGTATACTATTACTGCACCTTGTGTATACTGTACCTTGTGTCTACTGCACCTTGTGTATACTGCACCTTGTGTATACTGCACCTTGTGTCTACTGCACCTTGTGTATACTGCACCTGTGTTATACTGCACCTTGTGTCTACTGCACCTTGTGTATACTGCACCCTTGTGTATACTGCACCTTGTGTGTACTGCACTTTGTGTATACTGCACCTTGTGTATACTGCACCTTGTGTGTACTGCACCTTGTGTATACTGCACCTTGTGTATACTGCACCTTGTGTATACTGCACCTTGTGTATACTGTACCTTGTGTATACTGCACCTTGTGTATACTGCACCTTTTGTGTACTGCACCTTGTGTTTACTGCACCTTGTGTGTACTGCACCTTGTGTATACTGCACCTTGTGTATACTGCACCTTGTGTATACTGCACTTGTGTTTACTGCACTCTGTGTATACTGCACCTTGTGTATACTGTACCTTGTGTATACTGCACCTTGTGTATACTGCACCTTGTGTATACTGCACCTTGTGTATACTGCACCTTGTGTATACTGCACCTTGTGTATACTGTACCTTGTGTATACTGCACCTTGTGTATACTGCACCTTGTGTATACTGTACCTTGTGTATACTGCACCTTGTGTCAACTGTACCTTGTGTATACTGCACCTTGTGTCTACTGTACCTTGTGTCAACTGTACCTTGTGTCTACTGCACCTTGTGTATACTGTACCTTGTGTATACTGCACCTTGTGTATACTGCACCTTATGTTTACTGCACCTTGTGTGTACTGCACCTTATGTTTACTGCACCTTGTGTGTACTGCACCTTATGTTTACTGCACCTTGTGCATACTGCACCTTGTGTATACTTTTACTCGTACTCATAGTATATATTCAGATTCAAATTAGGCATTGCCTATATTTATTGTAACATATAATATAACCGATAGGGCACACAGACCCTCATCTGCACCCTCATATTCAAATTGTCTTGCCTATATTTATATCTTTTCCTATTATTGAACATGCGTGTCATCTTGGCCAGCTCCTCATAGAGGGGATGGGAAGGTTCTCCAGGATAGCGGCCAGCTTCCTTCTCGTCCTCCTCTCTGCCACCACCTCTAGTTTGACCAGCTGGACTCCCACCACGGAGCTAGCCTTCCTCACCAGCTTGTTCAGTTTAACTCCCACCACGGAGCTAGCCTTCCTCACCAGCTTGTTCAGTTTAACTCCCACCATAGAGCTAGCCTTCTCTCACCAGCTTGTTCAGTTTAACTCCCACCATAGAGCTAGCCTTCCTCACCAGCTTGTTCAGTTTAACTCCCACCACGGAGCTAGCCTTCCTCACCAGCTTGTTCAGTTTAACTCCCACCACAGAGCTAGCCTTCCTCACCATATTGTTCAGTTTAACTCCCACCACGGAGCTAGCCTTCCTCACCAGCTTGTTCAGTTTAACTCCCACCACAGAGCTAGCCTTCCTCACCAGCTTGTTCAGTTTGACTCACCACGGAGCTAGCCTTCCTCACCAGCTTGTTCAGTTTAACTCCCACCACAGAGCTAGCCTTCCTCACCAGCTTGTTCAGTTTAACTCCCACCATAGAGCTAGCCTTCCTCACCAGCTTGTTCAGTTTAACTCCCACCATAGAGCTAGCCTTCCTCACCAGCTTGTTCAGTTTAACTCCCACCACAGAGCTAGCCTTCCTCACCAGCTTGTTCAGTTTAACTCCCACCATAGAGCTAGCCTTCCTCACCAGCTTGTTCAGTTTAACTCCCACCATAGAGCTAGCCTTCCTCACCAGCTTGTTCAGTTTAACTCCCACCACGGAGCTAGCCTTCCTTGCCAGCTTGTTCAGTTTAACTCCCACCATAGAGCTAGCCTTCCTCACCAGCTTGTTCAGTTTAACTCCCACCACGGAGCTAGCCTTCCTCGCCAGCTTGTTCAGTTTGAATGAGCGGGCAAATAAGAGAGTAAAAGTAAACAGTATACACGAGGTACCCTACTACAGTAACTGGCACGACTTGGGGCGACAGTGGCTCAGGAGGTAGAGCGGTCGTCTGGTGGTAGTCCGGTTCGATTCCCACTCCTCCCGGACAGTGCGTCCTTGAGCAAGACACTTAGCTCCTTAAATAATCGCCAACGAAGCTAGAAGCAAAAAAAATAAAAAAAGCAAGACTCTAGTCTCTGGACCCTCGTTAAGAGAGAAGGACAGAACCAAGACTCTAGTCTGGACCCTCGTTAAGAGAGAAGGACAGAACCAAGACTCTAGTCTGGACCCTCGTTAAGAGAGAAGGACAGAACCAAGACTCTAGTCTGGACCCTCGTTAAGAGAGAAGAACAGAACCAAGACTCTAGTCTGGACCCTCGTTAAGAGAGAAGAGAACAGAACCAAGACTCTAGTCTGGACTCTCGTTAAGAGAGAAGAGAACAGAACCAAGACTCTAGTCTGGACCCTCGTTAAGAGAGAAGGACAGAACCAAGACTCTAGTCTGGACTCTGGTTAAGAGAGAAGAGAACAGAACCAAGACTCTAGTCTGGACTCTGGTTAAGAGAGAAGGACAGAACCAAGACTCTAGTCTGGACCCTCGTTAAGAGAGAAGGACAGAACCAAGACTCTAGTCTGGACTCTGGTTAAGAGAGAAGAGAACAGAACCAAGACTCTAGTCTGGACTCTGGTTAAGAGAGAAGGACAGAACCAAGACTCTAGTCTGGACTCTGGTTAAGAGAGAAGAGAACAGAACCAAGACTCTAGTCTGGACCCTCGTTAAGAGAGAAGGACAGAACCAAGACTCTAGTCTGGACCCTCGTTAAGAGAGAAGAGAACAGAACCAAGACTCTAGTCTGGACTCTCGTTAAGAGAGAAGGACAGAACCAAGACTCTAGTCTGGACTCTCGTTAAGAGAGAAGGACAGAACCAAGACTCTAGTCTGGACCCTCGTTAAGAGAGAAGGACAGAACCAAGACTCTAGTCTCTGGACTCTGGTTAAGAGAGAAGGACAGAACCAAGACTCTAGTCTGGACTCTGGTTAAGAGAGAAGAGAACAGAACCAAGACTCTAGTCTGGACCCTCGTTAAGAGAGAAGGACAGAACCAAGACTCTAGTCTGGACTCTCGTTAAGAGAGAAGGACAGAACCAAGACTCTAGTCTGGACTCTCGTTAAGAGAGAAGGACAGAACCAAGACTCTAGTCTGGACTCTCGTTAAGAGAGAAGAGAACAGAACCAAGACTCTAGTCTGGACTCTGGTTAAGAGAGAAGAGAACAGAACCAAGACTCTAGTCTGGACTCTCGTTAAGAGAGAAGAGAACAGAACCAAGACTCTAGTCTGGACTCTGGTTAAGAGAGAAGAGAACAGAACCAAGACTCTAGTCTGGACTCTCGTTAAGAGAGAAGGACAGAACCAAGACTCTAGTCTCTGGACTCTGGTTAAGAGAGAAGGACAGAACCAAGACTCTAGTCTGAACTCTCGTTAAGAGAGAAGGACAGAACCAAGACTCTAGTCTGGACTCTGGTTAAGAGAGAAGAGAACAGAACCAAGACTCTAGTCTGGACTCTGGTTAAGAGAGAAGGACAGAACCAAGACTCTAGTCTGGACTCTCGTTAAGAGAGAAGAGAACAGAACCAAGACTCTAGTCTGGACTCTCGTTAAGAGAGAAGGACAGAACCAAGACTCTAGTCTGGACTCTGGTTAAGAGAGAAGAACAGAACCAAGACTCTAGTCTGGACTCTCGTTAAGAGAGAAGGACAGAACCAAGACTCTAGTCTCTGGACTCTGGTTAAGAGAGAAGAACAGAACCAAGACTCTAGTCTGGACTCTCGTTAAGAGAGAAGGACAGAACCAAGACTCTAGTCTCTGGACTCTGGTTAAGAGAGAAGGACAGAACCAAGACTCTAGTCTGGACTCTGGTTAAGAGAGAAGAACAGAACCAAGACTCTAGTCTGGACTCTGGTTAAGAGAGAAGGACAGAACCAAGACTCTAGTCTGGACTCTCGTTAAGAGAGAAGGACAGAACCAAGACTCTAGTCTGGACTCTCGTTAAGAGAGAAGAGAACAGAACCAAGACTCTAGTCTGGACTCTGGTTAAGAGAGAAGGACAGAACCAAGACTCTAGTCTGGACCCTGGTTAAGAGAGAAGGACAGAACCAAGACTCTAGTCTGGACTCTCGTTAAGAGAGAAGAGAACAGAACCAAGACTCTAGTCTGGACCCTCGTTAAGAGAGAAGAACAGAACCAAGACTCTAGTCTGGACCCTCGTTAAGAGAGAAGAGAACAGAACCAAGACTCTAGTCTGGACTCTGGTTAAGAGAGAAGGACAGAACCAAGACTCTAGTCTGGACTCTCGTTAAGAGAGAAGGACAGAACCAAGACTCTAGTCTGGACTCTGGTTAAGAGAGAAGGACAGAACCAAGACTCTAGTCTGGACCCTCGTTAAGAGAGAAGGACAGAACCAAGACTCTAGTCTGGACCCTCGTTAAGAGAGAAGGACAGAACCAAGACTCTAGTCTGGACTCTGGTTAAGAGAGAAGAACAGAACCAAGACTCTAGTCTGGACTCTCGTTAAGAGAGAAGAGAACAGAACCAAGACTCTAGTCTGGACTCTGGTTAAGAGAGAAGGACAGAACCAAGACTCTAGTCTGGACTCTCGTTAAGAGAGAAGGACAGAACCAAGACTCTAGTCTGGACTCTTGTTAAGAGAGAAGAGAACAGAACCAAGACTCTAGTCTGGACTCTTGTTAAGAGAGAAGGACAGAACCAAGACTCTAGTCCGGACTCTCGTTAAGAGAGAAGAGAACAGAACCAAGACTCTAGTCTGGACTCTTGTTAAGAGAGAAGAACAGAACCAAGACTCTAGTCTGGACTCTGGTTAAGAGAGAAGGACAGAACCAAGACTCTAGTCTGGACCCTCGTTAAGAGAGAAGAGAACAGAACCAAGACTCTAGTCTGGACCCTCGTTAAGAGAGAAGGACAGAACCAAGACTCTAGTCTGGACCCTCGTTAAGAGAGAAGGACAGAACCAAGACTCTAGTCTGGACTCTCGTTAAGAGAGAAGAGAACAGAACCAAGACTCTAGTCTGGACTCTGGTTAAGAGAGAAGAGAACAGAACCAAGACTCTAGTCTGGACTCTTGTTAAGAGAGAAGAACAGAACCAAGACTCTAGTCTGGACTCTGGTTAAGAGAGAAGGACAGAACCAAGACTCTAGTCTGGACCCTCGTTAAGAGAGAAGAGAACAGAACCAAGACTCTAGTCTGGACTCTCGTTAAGAGAGAAGGACAGAACCAAGACTCTAGTCTGGACTCTCGTTAAGAGAGAAGGACAGAACCAAGACTCTAGTCTGGACTCTGGTTAAGAGAGAAGGACAGAACCAAGACTCTAGTCTGGACTCTCGTTAAGAGACAAGGACAGAACCAAGACTCTAGTCTGGACTCTGGTTAAGAGAGAAGGACAGAACCAAGACTCTAGTCTGGACTCTTGTTAAGAGAGAAGGACAGAACCAAGACTCTAGTCTGGACTCTCGTTAAGAGAGAAGGACAGAACCAAGACTCTAGTCTGGACCCTCGTTAAGAGAGAAGAGAACAGAACCAAGACTCTAGTCTGGACTCTGGTTAAGAGAGAAGGACAGAACCAAGACTCTAGTCTGGACTCTCGTTAAGAGAGAAGGACAGAACCAAGACTCTAGTCTGGACTCTGGTTAAGAGAGAAGGACAGAACCAAGACTCTAGTCTGGACCCTCGTTAAGAGAGAAGGACAGAACCAAGACTCTAGTCTGGACCCTCGTTAAGAGAGAAGGACAGAACCAAGACTCTAGTCTGGACTCTGGTTAAGAGAGAAGAACAGAACCAAGACTCTAGTCTGGACTCTCGTTAAGAGAGAAGAGAACAGAACCAAGACTCTAGTCTGGACTCTGGTTAAGAGAGAAGGACAGAACCAAGACTCTAGTCTGGACTCTCGTTAAGAGAGAAGGACAGAACCAAGACTCTAGTCTGGACTCTTGTTAAGAGAGAAGAGAACAGAACCAAGACTCTAGTCTGGACTCTTGTTAAGAGAGAAGGACAGAACCAAGACTCTAGTCCGGACTCTCGTTAAGAGAGAAGAGAACAGAACCAAGACTCTAGTCTGGACTCTTGTTAAGAGAGAAGAACAGAACCAAGACTCTAGTCTGGACTCGGTTAAGAGAGAAGGACAGAACCAAGACTCTAGTCTGGACCCTCGTTAAGAGAGAAGAGAACAGAACCAAGACTCTAGTCTGGACCTCGTTAAGAGAGAAGGACAGAACCAAGACTCTAGTCTGGACCCTCGTTAAGAGAGAAGGACAGAACCAAGACTCTAGTCTGGACTCTCGTTAAGAGAGAAGAGAACAGAACCAAGACTCTAGTTCGGGACTCTGGTTAAGAGAGAAGAGAACAGAACCAAGACTCTAGTCTGGACTCTTGTTAAGAGAGAAGAACAGAAACCAGACTCTAGTCTGGACTCTGGTAAGAGAGAAGGACAGAACCAAGACTCTAGTCTGGACCCTCGTTAAGAGAGAAGAGAACAGAACCAAGACTCTAGTCTGGACTCTCGTTAAGAGAGAAGGACAGAACCAAGACTCTAGTCTGGACTCTCGTTAAGAGAGAAGGACAGAACCAAGACTCTAGTCTGGACTCTGGTTAAGAGAGAAGGACAGAACCAAGACTCTAGTCTGGACTCTCGTTAAGAGACAAGGACAGAACCAAGACTCTAGTCTGGACTCTGGTTAAGAGAGAAGGACAGAACCAAGACTCTAGTCTGGACTCTTGTTAAGAGAGAAGGACAGAACCAAGACTCTAGTCTGGACTCTCGTTAAGAGAGAAGGACAGAACCAAGACTCTAGTCTGGACCCTCGTTAAGAGAGAAGAACAGAACCAAGACTCTAGTCTGGCTCTCGTTAAAAGAGAAGGACAGAACCAAGACTCTAGTCTGGACTCTCGTTAAGAGAGAAGGACAGAACCAAGACTCTAGTCTGGACTCTGGTTAAGAGAGAAGGACAGAACCAAGACTCTAGTCTGACCCTCGTTAAGAGAGAAGGACAGAACCAAGACTCTAGTCTGGACCCTCGTTAAGAGAGAAGAGAACAGACCAAGACTCTAGTCTGGACTCTGGTTAAGAGAGAAGGACAGAACCAAGACTCTAGTCTGGACTTCTGGTTAAGAGAGAAGGACAGAACCAAGATAATGGAGTTATTGTTACTACAGTATTCAGATTGTGGCGAGCCTGGGGTGTAATCTGGGGTATGAAATATTAAAAAAGTACACAATGCTTCAACATCAAACTAAAAAGCAAAACAAAGGATGAACATTGCGGGTGTGTGTGTGTGAGAGAGGAGAGAGAGAGAGAGAGAGAGAGAGAGAGAGAGAGAGAGAGAAGAGATAGAGAGAGAGAGAGAGAGAGAGAGAGAGAGAGAGAGAGAGAGAGAGAGAGAGAGAGAGAGAGAGAGAGAGATATTGTACTACATTCTATCAAACAGTTATATGGGTTATATGCAGGTGTATAAGTAGGTATATAGAAGGCGTATGCAGGTATATTCAGACAGATATGGATATATTATATATATGCGGTAAAATAAATGTATATATACAGTGTATACAGCACTATTGTACATGCTATCATACAGTCATATGGATTATACGCAGGTATATTCAGACAGATATGGATATATATATATATATATATATGCGTTATATATATATTTATATGGTTATATATATGGGTAGACTATAGTATGAGGTATATGGGTAGTTATATGGGTAGACTATAGTATGAGGCAGGTAGTTAGACTGTTGTTTCGGGTGCACGCCCCCTCTCTGCCCCGCGTGTGAGAATCAATAAAACGCCGCTCTGGCAGTAAGTCAGAGCGTTCGCCTCAGCCTCCGCTCGCTGGCTGGCAGAGCGGACTAATTAGCGGAGGACCCGCGACGCCACAATATATGGCGGGGCCTGAGATTGAGGATGTTTTAAATTGCATTGCTGCCTGCTGCTCGTTCGTTTGAAATAATGACATCACATATCCTGTGTTGACAGTCATCCGATTATGTCCTGTACCGCGGTGGTCTGTCCGTGCGCTCTGCCGGAAACAGCCTCCTTGTTCTCCTCAGACAATCGCTTTGAGAACCGGCAACGGGGTTGAAAAGACCCAATTATTTTTGTTGTCAGCTTAGAGAAGAACCGGAGAGGAAGAGCATCATAGATAGTACTCAAAGTGGTTTAATTAAGCTAAAACAGGTCAACACATAACAGAACAGCCACAAGAAAACAGTACGATACAGGTTGGAATGAGCACCAAATGCAGTCAGCGAGGTATACAGTTATAGGACGGATGGGCTGGCACGCCCCTGACAATGTCCGGTCTGGTTCATCATCATCATCTTCGTTTTTACGTCCCTATTTTCCCACTACAGTGAGGTTGGACGGGCGATGACTCCACGCCACTGGAGTCATCATGTTTGGTTTGTAGCTATTTTTTTTCTTTTTATCTACTTTTTCTCCCCATTTTCTATTTTTCTCCCTTCCCCAATTTCGTATTGTCCAATTCTACCCTCCCCTGTCTCGAACGCTGTTAGGCCATGCCTCCCACAAGCCGGCTGCAATGTGGACGAAGCCTTCCATCATTTGTCCCCTCCGGTACTCGAGGAGGCAGCCGTCGCATCTTTTCACCAGTGGCCGCGATCTCTCAGCGTCGGGGGTCTGCGTTTGGAGGACACGCCGCCCCTGTCGCTTCCTGATTCTACTGCGCAGGCGCACCAACCGACCTGTAGGAGTCGCTGTCCACAACGTCCGATCCCCACCCACCAGCTTCCCACCCCCTAACACTGCCAATTGTATTAGTATGAACATCCAGCCAAGCTGGTAGCAACGCCGAGAGCTGGGCTCGAACCCAGCATCTCCTGCATTGGTGGAGAGCGCCTTGCCCACTGCGCCACCTAGCCGCCCTTGTAGCTAGTTTTATACCTTGGATGCCCTTCCTTACAGGTAACCCCATTGTCGGTGAGGACCTAGCCTTTGCGTATCCCTACACACACAAGGCAGTGCGGTTTTCTTTCAGGGTTTTCTCCCTTAGCCTTTGCGTATCCCTACACACACACACACACAAGGCAGTGCGGCACCCTGTATCCCTAGGCAGGGAGACTAGAGAGGGTACTAACACCCTGTATCCCTAGGTAGGGAGGCTAGAGAGGGTACTAACACCCTGTATCCCTAGGCAGGGAGGCTAGAGAGGGCACTAACACCCTGTATCCCTAGGTAGGGAGGCTAGAGAGGGTACTAACACCCTGTATCCCTAGGTAGGGAGGCTAGAGAGGGTACGAACACCCTGTATCCCTAGGTAGGGAGGCTAGAGAGGGCACTAACACCCTGTATCCCTAGGTAGGGAGGCTAGAGAGGGTACTAACACCCTGTATCCCTAGGTAGGGAGGCTAGAGAGGGCACTAACACCCTGTATCCCTAGGTAGGGAGGCTAGAGAGGGTACTAACACCCTGTATCCCTAGGTAGGGAGGCTAGAGAGGGCACTAACACCCTGTATCCCTAGGTAGGGAGGCTAGAGAGGGTACGAACACCCTGTATCCCTAGGTAGGGAGGCTGGAGAGAGGGTACTAACACTTGCCCAAGGTGGACCCTCAGACTAGTGGAGGGAAAGAGTTGTCTTTGACTTCTCCATTCTAGTTCTTAAGAAATACGTTCAAACAGTTCATCCTGTGTTTATAGAAAAGCTCAAGTACAAAGTGTACGTACTCTGCACCCTCGTCGTTTATCTGGGTGACAAGCGTGGGGCCTCTTTGTGGTTCAGGTCAAAAGTTCAACACGTCTCCTCTAATGGAGAGATCGCGAGTGTGTGTGTTGTGTGGAAAGAAGGCGCCTCTGGGCTTTTTGTGATGTCTGTCTACTGTGGTGACATCTACCGTAGTTTCACATCATCTCAGGCACAAGTGGACATGCTACAGTTTCCTGTACATTAGAGCCTGTTCTGAAGAAGACAAACTAATCTAGTCTTAAAGTATAACCGTAAAATTATTTACAGGGTCTGAATGGGATCAGTGTGATTATGTGCAAACTCACTGATACCATATATTTAGCACTTTGAGATTTTCACAAATATAAAGTGCGGTACAAATTTTATTTATTATTATTATTATTATTATTATTATTATTATTATTATTATTATTATTATTATTATTATTATTATTATTATTATTAGGGATGTCCGATATTATCAGCCTACCGATATTATCGGCCAATATCGGCATTAAAATGTGATATCGAAAATATATATATTTTTAAACATTTCTATAACCTTTATTTACCCAGGCAGGCAAGTAAGAACACATTCTGATTTTATTTATTGTCAAAAGTATGCATAATGTTGTGTTAATTCCACAACAAGAGATATGTAATGTTAATTACCTGAAATTATTCCATTTTGGGGGGGGGGGGGGGGGGGGGGGGGGGGACCCTGCATATATCGGTATCGGTTGATATCGGTATCGGAAATTAAGAGTTGGACAATATCGGTATATCAGTATCGGTAAAAAAGCCAATATCGAGCATCCCTAATTATTATTATATCATTTAGATAAGATAAGATAAGATATTCCTTTTATTGATCCACTTGGGGAAATCCGGTTGTCATAGCAGCATGAGGGGGGGGGCGAGGGGAGGTACAGGTATGGGCAGGGTAATAGATGAAAGACATAAATATACAGTAGGCAATACAATACAAATCTGAATATAAAAGTAGGAGAAGAAAATATACAGTATACACAAGGTACCCTAACTGGCATGATATACGTCATATTATGTTGTAGTCCGTGCAGGTTTTGGTGGTCAAGAGTCAGACACACTTATTGGGCAGACATTCCTTTTTTTTTTTTTATTATTATCTTTATTCGCTTTTTCTGGTCGTGCGCAGGACCGACCGCTTTTTTTGTTTGGCCACGCAGGACCGACAGAGGGAGAAACGGGAGGAGAAGAGGGGAAGACATATGCGGCATATGGCCACCGGGTCTGGGAAATGAACCCGGTGCGACCGCTTCGCGACTCAGCGCGCTATGTGGTGTGCTACTGGAGCGCCCAACATTCCTAATCGTTTTTTAGTTTTGCAGCCGTTTGTTCTCCAGCTGCTGGCAGCAGTCCCAATGCCCACGGTTGTTGTGGAGCCTGATGGCCGCTGGCATGAAGGACTGGCCAAGGCGGTTAGTGGAGTGTCGGGGAGTATGAGTCGGTCCATCTTGGCTAGCTCCTCATAGAGGCGGTGGGAGGGGTTCTCCAGGAGTGTGGCCAGCTTCCTTCTCATCCTCCTCTCTGCCACCACCTCTAGTCTGACCAGCTCGACTCCCACCACGGAGCTAGCCTTCCTCACCAGCTTGTTCAGTTTAACTCACCACAGAGCTAGTCTTCCTCACCATCTTGTTCAGTTTGACTCTCACTACAGAGCTAGTCTTCCTCACCAGCTTGTTCAGTTTGACTACAGAGCTAGTCTTCCTCACCAGCCTGTTCAGTTTGACTCTCACTACGGAGCTAGCCTTTCTCACCAGCTTGTTCAGTTTGACTCACCACAGAGCTAGCCTTCCTCACCAGCTTGTTCAGTTTGACTCACTACAGAGCTAGCCTTCCTCACCAGCTTGTTCAGTTTGACTCACTACAGAGCTAGCCTTCCTCACCAGCTTGTTCAGTTTGACTCTCACTACAGAGCTAGCCTTCCTCACCAGCCTGTTCAGTTTGACTCTCACTACGGAGCTAGCCTTTCTCACCAGCTTGTTCAGTTTGACTCACCACAGAGCTAACCTTCCTCACCAGCTTGTTCAGTTTGACTCACTACGGAGCTAGTCTTCCTCACCAGCTTGTTCAGTTTGACTCACCACAGAGCTAGCCTTCCTCACCAGCTTGTTCAGTTTGACTCACTACGGAGCTAGCCTTCCTCACCAGCTTGTCCAGTTTGACTCACCACAGAGCTAGTCTTCCTCACCAGCTTGTTCAGTTTAACTCACTACAGAGCTAGCCTTCCTCACCAGCTTGTCCAGTTTGACTCACCACAGAGCTAGTCTTCCTCACCAGCTTGTTCAGTTTAACTCACTACAGAGCTAGCCTTCCTCACCAGCTTGTCCAGTTTGACTCACCACAGAGCTAGTCTTCCTCACCAGCTTGTTCAGTTTAACTCACTACAGAGCTAGCCTTCCTCACCAGCTTGTCCAGTTTGACTCACCACAGAGCTAGTCTTCCTCACCAGCTTGTTCAGTTTAACTCACTACAGAGCTAGCCTTCCTCACCAGCTTGTTCAGTTTGAATGAGCAGCAACACTTGTTTAGTAGTTAGAAAGTACTCGTTTTAAAGTAAGAAGAATGAGGGAAAGGATTCAATTGACCCATCTCAAACCCTGCCCTCTTTTCTTAATCCTCCAATCACAACTGTTTGTCAGAGGGAACAAACACACACACGCACGCACGCACGCACGCACGCACACACACAGATGGGGACAAGGCAGGACCCCAACTGGCCCCAACAATCCCCCCTGCCCTCCTAGATATCTCTCCGGAGAGAGCCGCTCGCGTATGCAAACTTTAATTTAACTGTGCAAAAGCATACAAATAATGTAAACGTGTGTAAAATCCGGGGTATCGAATATAAAATAAAAAAAAGTTAATGATGCACCACAAGGAAAACATCAAAACTAAAAGAAAAACAAAGGATGAACTCTGTGTGTGTGACAGAGAGAGAGAGAGAGAGAGAGAGAGAGAGAGAGAGAGAGAGAGAGAGAGAGAGAGAGAGAGAGAGAGAGAGAGAGAGATGGAGATGGAGAAAAAGACAGAGATAGAGAGAGAGAAAGACAGGGAGAAAGAGAAAGACAGATATATATATATATATAGAGAGAGAGAGAGAGAGAGAGAGAGAGAGAGAGAGAGAGAGAGAGAGAGAGAGAGAGAGAGAGAGAGAGAGAGAGGAGATAGAATGACACAGAGAGAGAGTGAGAGAGAGAGAGAAAGACAGGGAGAGAGAGAAAGACATATATATATATATAGAGAGAGAGAGAGAGAGAGAGAGAGAGAGAGAGAGAGAGAGAGAGAGGAGATAGAATGACACAGAGAGAGAGTGAGAGAGAGAGAGAAAGACAGGGAGAGAGAGAAAGACAGATATATATATATAGAGAGAGAGAGATAGAGAGAAGGAGAGATAATGACACAGAGAGAGAGTGAGATAGAGAGTGAGAGAGAGAGAGAGAGAGAGAGAGAGAGAGAGCGAGAGAGAGAGAGAGAGAGAGAGAGAGAGAGAGAGAGAGAGAGAGAGAGAGAGGGAGAATATTGTGAAGTTAGGCGATAATGTAAAGAATTCAAAAACAGATGATGACGTGACCTTTATATAATATATATGTATAAGGTTGCTTCGTGGGTGGTTTCGATGGACTATAATTAAACGAAAGTCCTCTCTTTCTCTTGGCTGGACTGACCTTTTCTTCGGCGCGGCTGATTGGAGGTGACAGCGGCGGGAAGATAATAGAGCGCGGACGGCAACGCGCGGTTGATTAGGCTCCGTGGGGGGGGGGGGGGGCGCCGAGGGAGTGGGTGGGAAAAAGGGAAGGAGAGAAAAAAGGAGCGATAGAAAGAGCGATAGAATGAGTGACGGAAAGAGAGCAATGGAGCGCGGCCACCAGTTTCTGATTTCTCTCAGAAGCCGCGGAGTCCGGCGTGTGGAAAAGCAGGGAAATTAAAGGCGCGTGATGAAAGACTTCTCCGGCCGTCAAAATGGAGGGAAAAAAGCCACTTGTGACGACCTGACTCCTGACTTATTGATTTCCCGGGCTCCGTTTCCCGCCTCTTTCTTTTGTGAAAGAGCAAAGCAATCTCTGAGATTGCGCGGTGGCTGTTGTGATATTCCCCTGGCGAACCGACACCGTCCAACACACACAGGGGGGCAGCGGCGGCGGCCTAATGGTTAGAGAAGCGGGTTTGTGACCGGAAGGTCGCCGGTTCGATGCCCGGGACCGGCAGGAAATATCTGCCGCTGAAGTGCCCTTGAGCAAGGCACTTAACCTCCAACTGCTCCACAGTGGAGTTGCTCAGTGGCCAATGGTGTCGACTGTGGTTGTACTGGGCAGCTCCCAGGTGTGAATGGAACTGTGTGAATGTGAAGCAGGGCGTAGCTGAAAAGAGCATCTGTGCTCAGAGAACCTACCCTGGGTAAATAAAGGTAAAACAAACAAACACACACACAGTGGTGGAAGAAGTACACAGTTGCTTTACTCGAGAAATAGAAAATAGAGTAAATATTTTTTTGTAAAAGTCCTCCATTCTATTTAAGTAAAAGCAGAGAAGTATTTGCTATTGAATGTACTTAGGTTTTTTTGTGAAAGTATGAGCTCTACGTGACGTCTGGGTATTCCAGTGCTTGGGAGCATTCAAGCCTCGATCCATTAACCTCTATATGTAGCCGGTACAACACTGTACCTGCCAAACACTTCGACCATGCCTTGAGTGGGAGTCGAACCCCGGGCGTCCGCACCGGGGCCAGCAACACAGACCGCTGTGCCAAGAAAGGAATTCCCTTCTAAGCGCTCAGTCTGGATGCCTCAGGGGAGTGAGTTTTACTTCTATGTACCGTAGTCACACTATCGCGGTACTTATCCGTTACATATAGGTTTTGTTAAAGTGGTATGTGGTCCAGTTATGCTGCTCTGATTAAAGGTGATGTTAAAGTGGTATGTGGTCCAGTTCTGCTGCTCTGATTAAAGGTTATGTTAAAGTGGTATGTGGTCCAGTTATGCTGCTCTGATTGAAGGTCATGTTAAAGTGGTATGTGGTCCAGTTATGCTGCTCTGATTAAAGGTTATGTTAAAGTGGTATGTGGTCCAGTTATGCTGCTCTGATTAAAGGATGTGTTAAAGTGGTATGTGGTCCAGTTATGCTGCTCTGATTAAAGGTTATGTTAAAGTGGTATGTGGTCCAGTTATGCTGCTCTGATTGAAGGTCATGTTAAAGTGGTATGTGGTCCAGTTATGCTGCTCTGATTAGAGGTTATGTTAAAGTGGTATGTGGTCCAGTTATGCTGCTCTGATTAAAGGTCATGTTAAAGTGGTATGTGGTCCAGTTGTGCTGCTCTGATTAAAGTTATGTTAAAGTGGTATGTGGTCCAGTTATGCTGCTCTGATTAAAGGTCATGTTAAAGTGGTATGTGGTCCAGTTATGCTGCTCTGATTAAAGGTGCTGTTAAAGTGGTATGTGGTCCAGTTATGCTGCTCTGATGCAACTCTTGAAGTTGACAGGCTTAAAATGTATAGTACATCATCGTATAATATATAAGTATATTATCTTCATAAATTGTTGCCATGTTTTCTATGCAAAATATTTTTCTTCAAAGTAACACTCACACACACACACACACACGCACGCACACACACACACACGCACGCACGCACACACACACACACACAAACACACACACACACACACACACACACAAACACACGGCCATAAATCAAACCGCTCCCTGATGCCCAGGCTTCTTCTCATTGAGAAACTCAAGCCAGTGGCACGTTAATAGCAATTTCCAGGGCCAGCCAAGCGGACCGGGGAGCATCAGCAGAACGTCCCGTAGTTTGTAATTCCTAATTACTTTCCCTCACAACACGACCGGTGAATGGGTAATGGTGGGGGGGGGGGGGGGGGGGGGGGGGGGGATGTGTGACCCCAGCCGCTCCCTTCCCCGGACGCGGGGTCGGTCATGTGGATTACTGGTCTCACGGCGGCTTGGAGTTGAAATGGAGGCCAGGAAGCTGCTCTGTTAGTGGATGAAGAACAGAGAGAGAGACGGTCGTAGTGTTTTGATAGTGAAGAGAGAACAGAGAGAGAGAGACTGTCATAGTGTTTTGATAGTGAAGAGAGAACAGAGAGAGAGACTGTCATAGTGTTTTGATAGTGAAGAGAGAACAGAGAGAGAGACTGGCATAGTGTTTTGTTAGTTATCTAGTTTACATTTTATGTTCTTTTACTCTTTTACTAGTTTTAGCCATTCTTATTTTATGTTCTTTCTACTTTCTTACTCGTTTTTATGTTCTTCTACACTATAGCAAATATATAATAATTTTGTATTATTATTACTACCTAATATGTGAATATGTCTATACTACTACCTACTATGCTAATATGTCTATACTACTACCTACTAAGCTAATATGTCTATACTACCTACTATGCTAATATGTCTATACTACTACCTACTAAGCTAATATGTCTACTCTACCTACTATGCTAATATGCCTATACTACTCTACCTACTATGCTAATATGTCTATACTACTACCTACTATGCTAATATGTCTATACTACCTACTATGCTAATATGTCTATACTACTACCTACTATGCTAATATGTCTATACTACCTACTATGCTAATATGTTTATACTACTCTATCTACTATGCTAATATGTCTATACTACTACCTACTATGTTAATATGTCTATACTACTACCTACTATGTTAATATGTCTAATACTACTACCTACTATGCTAATATGTCTATACTACTACCTACTATGCTAATATGTCTATACTACCTACTATGCTAATATGTCTATACTACTACCTACTATGTTAATATGTCTATACTACTACCTACTATGTTAATATGTCTAATACTACTACCTACTATGCTAATATGTCTATACTACTACCTACTATGCTAATATGTCTATAATACTACCTACTATGCTAATATGTCTATACTACCTACTATGCTAATATGTCTATACTACTACCTACTATGCTAATATGTCTATACTACTACCTACTATGCTAATATGTCTATACTACCTACTATGCGAATATGTCTATACTACTACCTACTATGCTAATATGTCTATATTACTACCTACTATGCTAATGTGTCTATACTACTACCTACTATGCTAATATGTCTATACTACCTACTATGCTAATATGTCTATACTACTACCTACTATGCGAATATGTCTATACTACTACCTACTATGCTAATATGTCTATACTACTACCTACTATGCTAATATGTCTATACTACTACCTACTATGCTAATATGTCTATACTACTACCTACTATGCTAATATGTCTATACTACCTACTATGCTAATATGTCTATACTACTACCTACTATGCTAATATGTCTATACTACTACCTACTATGCTAATATGTCTATACTACCTACTATGCTAATATGTCTATACTACTACCTACTATGCTAATATGTCTATAATACTACCTACTATGCAAATATGTCTATACTACCTACTATGCTAATATGTCTATAATACTACCTACTATGCTAATATGTATATACTACTACCTACTATGCTAATATGCCTATACTACTACCTACTATGCTAATATGTATATACTACTACCTACTATGCTAATATGTCTATACTACTACCTACTATGCTAATATGTCTATACTACCTAATATGCTAATATGTCTATAATACTACCTACTATGCAAATATGTATATACTACCTACTATGCTAATATGTCTATAATACTACCTACTATGCTAATATGTATATACTACTACCTACTATGCTAATATGTCTATACTACCTACTATGCTAATATGTCTATACTACCTACTATGCTAATATGTCTATACTACCTACTATGCTAATATGTCTATACTACCTACTATGCTAATATGTCTATACTACCTACTATGCTAATATGTCTATACTACCTAATATGCTAATATGTCTATACTACCTACTATGCTAATATGTCTATACTACCTACTATGCTAATATGTCTATACTACCTACTATGCTAATATGTCTATACTACCTACTATGCTAATATGTCTATACTACCTACTATGCTAATATGTCTATACTACCTAATATGCTAATATGTCTATACTACCTACTATGCTAATATGTCTATACTACTACCTACTATGCTAATATGTCTATACTACTACCTACTATGCTAATATGTCTATACTACCTACTATGCTAATATGTCTATACTACCTACTATGCTAATATGTCTATACTACCTACTATGCTAATATGTCTATACTACCTACTATGCTAATATGTCTATACTACTACCTACTATGCTAATATGTCTATACTACCTACTATGCTAATATGTCTATACTACTACCTACTATGCTAATATGTCTATACTACCTACTATGCTAATATGTCTATACTACTACCTACTATGCTAATATGTTTATGCTACCTACTATGCTAATATGGCTATACTACTACCTACTATGCTAATATGTCTATACTACTACCTACTATGCTAATATGTCTATACTACTACCTACTATGCTAATATGTCTATACTACTACCTACTATGCTAATATGTCTATACTACTACCTACTATGCTAATATGTCTATACTACCTACTATGCTAATATGTCTATACTACCTACTATGCTAATATGTCTATACTACTACCTACTATGCTAATATGTCTATACTACTACCTACTAGCCTAATATGACTATACTACCTACTATGCGAATATGTCTATACTACTACCTACTATGCTAATGTATCTATACTATATGCACTCAAGACTGTTGCGAACTTGTAAGTCGCTTTGGATAAAAGCGTCAGCTAAATGACTAAATGTGAATGTACTGTAGTTAACCCTAATATAATCATAGTAATCATAATAATAATCATTGGGGCGACAACAGTGGCTCTGGAAGGTTCCCGGTTCGATTCCCGCTCCTCCCGGGCAGCGTTTAGAAGTGTCCTTGAGCAAGAAACTTAACCGCTAACAGCTCGCGGCGAGCAGGACGGCACCTTGCACGGTCGCCTCCGCCGTCGCCGTGTGAATGTGAGGCATCAGTCGTTAAGTGCTTTGGATAAAAAGCTGTTATATAAATGACGTCAATTTACCAATTACCGCTCTGACCAGTGTCATTAAGGAAAGCGCTTTAGACAGCCTGCCTGTAAAACAAACAGAAGGATGTTTGGTTTTGTTCCAGAGGCCATTCGACTGGTGAATGGCCACAGTACAAGGAACGGTCAATTCACTAACATGAACCATTTGACCCCTTGATTGAAAGTGCACCTTTTTTGTACTGACCGAATACATTTATTAGACTTGACAGATCAACAATAATAAGGATCCTGTTCTAACAGTGTCATGTCTCTTGTGCTTTAATAGTGTCATGTATGTCTCTTAATGTCCCCTGTTCTGTCTTGGATGTGTATAAGATTCAAGATTCAAGCGTTTATTCATCACATACATACCAGGGCAATGAGGGCATACAGTGAAATGCGGTTGGCCATGCCCGCTACGATTGGGCAATAAAACAATAGTAATAGTAGTAATAAAAACAACATAACTAGAATAGATAGACATGTTAATAAATCACTTAAAGGCACTGGATCCTATGTACACTCCTATACAAGGTGCAGTTTTACTTCTATGTCCCTATGATGTTACTAACTATACTATGCAACGATCACAAGAAGTTATTTTCTTATTAATGTGTCCTTTTTCCCTTCCTTTACATTTTCTTGTGTGTTTAAAGTGACCTGTCTGTGCATTTGTGTGTGAGCGAGTGTAGAATGTTGTGTTGTGTGTGTGTGTGTGTGTGTGTGTGTGTGTGTGTGTGTGTGTGTGTGTGTGTGTGTGTGTGTGTGTGTGTGTGTGTGTGTGTGTGTGTGTGTGTGTGTGTGTGTGTGTGTGTGTGTGTGTGTGTGTGTGTGTGTGTGTGTGTGTGTGTGTGCGTGCGTGCGTGCGTGCGTGCGTGCGTGCGTGCGTGTGTGTGTGTGTGCGTTCATGTGTGCTTGTGTGGAGAGATCAGTGTTCATTGTTCTCGTGCAACCGTTTGCCGTATTCATGCCTTAAATTGCCCCTTGCGGGACTAATAAAGTTTTTTTTATTTTTTATTGAATTGAATTGAATTGAATTAAGACCCAATCGTTCACCCTCGCCTCTCTCGCTCCGTCTTCAGGTGGAGTGGCTTAAGAACGAGGAGCCCGTGGACCCTGACGGCGTCGTCGACACGCGGGCCGACCACAACCTGATCATCTCGGAGGCCCGCCTCTCAGACTCCGGCAACTACACCTGCCTGGCGAGCAACATCGTGGCCAAGAGACGCAGCGCCACGGCCACCGTGGTGGTCTTTGGTGAGAGCACACTGTTCAACTTCTGTTGTCTTTTATTGTCAATGTACACAAGGCACATTGAAATGTGTCTTTTCGCATATCCCTCCTAGTTACACACGGTCCTCATATCCCTCCTAGTTACACACGGTCCTCATATCCCTCCTAGTTACACACAGTCCTCATATCCCTCCTAGTTACACACGGTCCTCATATCCCTCCTAGTTACACACAGTCCTCATATCCCTCCTAGTGACCACAGTCCTCATATCCCTCCTAGTTACACACAGTCCTCATATCCCTCCTAGTTACACACAGTCCTCATATCCTCCTAGTTACACCGGTCCTCATATCCTCCTAGTTACACACGGTCCTCATATCCCTCCTAGTTACACACAGTCCTCATATCCCTCCTAGTTACACACAGTCCTCATATCCCTCCTAGTTACACACAGTCTCATATCCCTCCTAGTTACACACAGTCCTCATATCCCTCTAGTAACACACAGTCTCATATCCCTCCTAGTTACACATACAGTCCTCATATCCCTCCTAGTTACACATACAGTCCTCATATCCCTTCTAGTGACACACAGTCCTCATATCCCTCCTAGTTACACATACAGTCCTCATATCCCTCCTAGTTACACATACAGTCCTCATATCCCTTCTAGTGACACACAGTCCTCATATCCCTCCTAGTTACACACACATCCTCATATCCCTCCTAGTTACACATAGTCCTCATATCCCTCCTAGTTACACACAGTCCTCATATCCCTCCTAGTTACACACAGTCCTCATATCCCTCCTAGTTACACACAGTCCCTCATATCCCTCTAGTTACACACAGTCTCATATCCCTCCTAGTTACACACACACACACCTGTTCAGATGAGGACCATATAGTCACCAGAATGAATGTGGTGAAGGACATTGTTATATATTCATTGCTGGTCCAGCCCTGACCCTCCCTCTGTCTTTAGCCAATAAGCAACAGGCTTCCAATTGTGGGAGGGGTTTAATGCTCTGCGTTTCATGTATCACTCTGCAGCAGTTTGTGTTGAAACTGAAGCAGTTTGTGTCTTCAGTACCTTCCCTTTTTGAAGATAATACTGCACTCTATAATTATATAACTCTTCCGTAAGATTCAGCAAAAACATCTTTCAAAAATAAATGTACGTTCTATATATGTTCCGTTCACAACACTCTGAAGAGATGACACCTCCGAACAGTCTAATCCATCACCCGTTGTTTCACCGTCTTTAAGAAGGCGGCCGCCTTGTGCGCCCGCCACAAATGCGAAAATACCGAAAGCTGTGTCAAAACCACTGTTTCCCGCTTGCGTCTTAATCTTCTCTCTCATTATTACACAAGCCGACTGTCAAACCGCCGACCAGATTCTCCTCTAAAGCTGTGAGTGTGAAAAAAAGTTACTCCCGGCTAAACCAGCGGTGTGACGAGCAGGTAATGGTGGTGCGTTATCTGTCACGCGCGGAACGACAGGGAGGCAGGCATGCCGCTAGCCTTTAACCAGAACTCAATTAACCCTTTCACTACCAAACGGTTAACCCTTCCACTGCGACAATACAGAAGGTTAACCTTTCACTGCCACACGACAGCAGGTTAACCCTTTACTATCACACTACAGACGGTTTACCCTTTCACTTCCGCACGACAGCAGGTTAACCCTTTTCACTACCACACTACAGAAGGTTAACCCTTTCACTACCACACTACAGAAGGTTAACCGTCTGTAGTGTGATAGTAAAGGGTTAACCTTCTGTAGTGTGCTAGTGAAAGGGTTAACCTTCTGTAGTGTGGTAGTGAAAGGGTTAAATACGGCTCTGACGCAGGCCGCCACCTCTCCTCAGCGCTCACTGCCAAAGCGCCAAGCAACAGTGGATCCGGTTACCAGTGGATCCTGTTACGGGTGGATCATGTTACGGGTGGATCCTGTTACTGATGGATCCTGTTACCAGTGGATCCTGTTACGGGTGGATCCTGTTACCAGTGGATCATGTTGCCAGTGGATCCTGTTCACCAGTGGATCCGTAACTGTTACGGGTGGATCCTGTTACGGGTGGATCCTGTTACCAGTGGATCCTGTTACCGGTGGATCTTGTTTACCGGTGGATCCTGTTACGGGTGGATCCTGTTACCGGTGGATCCTGTTACGGGTGGATCCTGTTACCAGTGGATCCTGTTACGGGTGGATCCTGTTACCGTTGGGCTCTTGTTACTGGTGGATCCTGCCTGAGCTCTCCTCCGAGGCAGAGCGGAATGAGAGAAACCGAAATAACACGACAAACTAACTCCAACCATGTCAGCCGTGGGGGGAAACCTTCTTTAATTGCGGCTCTCTGGAGCTTTTCTATCACTCGACCTCTCCAATTACAGCTGTCGACGCTTCCCTTCTGTTCAGACCCATCCTCCCCTTTCCTCCCCTCTTTGTCTCACCTGGGCGCCCCTCCATGCAACCCCCCCCCCCCCACTTTCCCAGAAAGCTTAAGGAGCAAGCTCACAGAATTGGGGTTTTTTTTTTTTTTCTCCTGGCCAGAGAAATCTGACAACTCCTGAACCTTAATTAGTATTTGACTATCAATGTGAGGAGGAATCCTTGTGGTCGCCCCCCCAAACTATATCTGAGTTCACACCGGAGTGAGAGGCCAGGGGCTACGGCCCCCCACCCCTCTCTCTTACGGCCCCCCACCCCTCTCTCTACGGCCCCCCACCCCCTCTCTCTACGGCCCCCCCACCCCTCTCTCTCTACGGCCCCCCCACCCCCCTCCCCCTCTCTCTACCTCAGCTCATCGACTCCTCCTCTTCCTCAGTGTCTCCTAGCTGGCCACGATGAGAGCACTCCTCTTCCTCAGTGTCTCCTCTAGCTGGTCACGAGGAGAGCACTCCTCTTCCTCAGTGTCTCCTAGCTGGTCACGGAGGAGAGCACTCCTCTTCCTCAGTGTCTCCTAGCTGGTCACGATGAGAGCACTCCTCTTCTTCAGTGTCTCCTAGCTAGCCACGATGAGAGCACTCCTCTTCCTTAGTGGTCTCCTCTAGCTGGTCACGAGGAGAGCACTCCTCTTCCTCAGTGTCTCCTAGCTGGCCAGGAGGAGAGCACTCCTCTTCCTCAGTGTCTCCTAGCTGGTCACGATGAGAGCACTCCTCTTCCTCAGTGTCTCCTCTAGCTGGCCACGATGAGAGCACTCCTCTTCCTCAGTGTCTCCTAGCTGGTCACGAGGAGAGCACTCCTCTTCCTCAGTGGCTCCTCTCTAGCTGGCCACGAGGAGAGCACTCCTCTTCCTCAGTGTCTCCTAGCTGGCCACGATGAGAGCACTCCTCTTCCTCAGTGTCTCCTCTAGCTGGCCACGATGAGAGCACTCCTCTTCCTCAGTGTCTCCTCTAGCTGGCCACGATGAGAGCACTCCTCTTCCTCAGTGTCTCCTCTAGCTGGCCACGATGAGAGCACTCCTTCTTCCTCAGTGTCTCCTAGCTGGTCACTGATGAGAGCACTCCTCTTCCTCAGTGTCTCCTCTAGCTGGCCACGAGGAGAGCACTCCTCTTCTTCAGTGTCTCCTCTAGCTGGTCACGATGAGAGCACTCCTCTTCCTCAGTGGTCTCCTAGCTGGCCACGATGAGAGCACTCCTCTTCCTCAGTGTCTCCTAGCTGGCCACGAGGAGAGCACTCCTCTTCCTCAGTGTCTCCTCTAGCTGGCCACGAGGAGAGCACTCCTCTTCCTCAGTGTCTCCTATAGCTGGCCACGATGAGAGCACTCCTCTTCCTCAGTGTCTCCTAGCTGGTCACGATGAGAGCACTCCTCTTCCTCAGTGTCTCCTAGCTGGTCACGATGAGAGCACTCCTCTTCCTCAGTGTCTCCTAGCTGGTCACGATGAGAGCACTCCTCTTCCTCAGTGTCTCCTCTAGCTGGTCACGAGGAGAGCAGTCCTCTTCTTCAGTGTCTCCTAGCTGGTCATGATGAGAGCACTCCTCTTCCTCAGTGTCTCCTAGCTGGTCACGATGAGAGCACTCCTCTTCCTCAGTGTCTCCTAGCTGGTCACGAGGAGAGCACTCCTCTTCCTCAGTGTCTCCTAGCTGGTCACGATGAGAGCACTCCTCTTCCTCAGTGTCGTCCTAGCTGGCCACGAGGAGAGCACTCCTCTTCCTCAGTGTCTCCTAGCTGGCCACGAGGAGAGCACTCCTCTCCTCAGTGTCTCCTAACTGGCCCACAAGGAGAGCACTCCTCTTTCTCAGTGTCTCCTCTAGCTCAGTGTCTCCTCTAGCTGGTCACGATGAGAGCACTCCTCTTCCTCAGTGTCTCCTAGCTGGCCATGATGAGAGCACTCCTCTTCCTCCAGTGTCTCCTAGCTGGCCATGATGAGAGCACTCCCTCTTCCTCAGTGTCTCCTAGCTGGTCACGAGGAGAGCACTCCTCTTCCTCAGTGTCTCCTAGCTGGTCACGATGAGAGCACTCCTCTTCCTCAGTGTCTCCTCTAGCTGGTCACGAGGAGAGCACTCCTCTTCTCAGTGTCTCCTAGCTGGTCATGATGAGAGCACTCCTCTTCCTCAGTGTCTCCTAGCTGGCCACGAGGAGAGCACTCCTCTTCCTCAGTGTCTCCTAGCTGGTCACGATGAGAGCACTCCTCTTCCTCGGTGTCTCCTCTAGCTGGCCACGATGAGAGCACTCCTCTTCCTCAGTGTCTCCTCTAGCTGGTCACGATGAGAGCACTTCCTCTTCCTCAGTGTCTCCTAGCTGGTCACGATGAGAGCACTCCTCTTCCTCAGTGTCTCCTCTAGCTGGTCACGATGAGAGCACTCCTCTTCCTCAGTGTCTCCTAGCTGGTCACGATGAGAGCACTCCTCTTCCTCAGTGTCTCCTAGCTGGTCATGATGAGAGCACTCCTCTTCCTCAGTGTCTCCTCTAGCTGGTCACGATGAGAGCACTCTCTTCTTCCTCAGTGGTCTCCTAGCTGGTCATGATGAGAGCACTCCTCTTCCTCAGTGTCTCCTCTAGCTGGCCACGATGAGAGCACTCCTCTTCCTCAGTGTCTCCTCTAGCTGGTCACGATGAGAACACTCCTCTTCCTCAGTGTCTCCTAGCTGGTCACGATGAGAGCATTCCTCTTCCTCAGTGTCTCCTCTAGCTGGTCACGAGGAGAGCACTCCTCTTCCTCAGGTGTCTCCTAGCTGGGCCACGATGAGAGCACTCCTCTTCCTCAGTGTCTCCTAGCTGGTCCACGATGAGAGCACTCCTCTTCCTCAGTGTCTCCTAACTGGTCACGATGAGAGCACTCCTCTTCCTCAGTGTCTCCTCTAGCTGGTCACGATGAGAGTACTCCTCTTCCTCAGTGTCTCCTCTAGCTGGTCACGATGAGAGTACTCCTCTTCCTCAGTGTCTCCTCTAGCTGGCCATGATGAGAGCACTCCTCTTCCTCAGTGTCTTCTAGCTGGCCACGAGGAGAGCACTCCTCTTCCTCAGTGTCCTCCTAGCTGGCCACGATGAGAGCACTCCTCT
>NW_028173716.1:0-28107 GCF_963971535.1 Notolepis coatsorum | reverse complement strand
ATCACATTTCATTGCCTATATTTATTGTAACGTATAATATAACCGATAGGGCGTACAGACCCTCATATGTTAGTTATTATTGTTTACACTGTTACACATCCTCATCTGCACCTTCGTTCTTGCAGTTTATTTCCCTCATATTTTTATATTCAGAGTTAGTCATGTTGTTTACACTGTTTACTTCTCTCATATTTGTATATTCAGATCTAATTCTATATATTGTATATATCAATGTAGAGAGACTACGGTTGAGAGAGAAAGACAGTGAGTGACTGTGAGTGACTGTGCCGGGTTATCAAACCTGCTGCGTAATCAGCCACGGGAAAAAGAAAGGTACATAATGTACGTTATGTTATAGCCAACATACGTGTGGACGATAAGTATATTTAGATATCTTAAAGGAACACGCCGACATTTTGGGACATTAGCTTACCGTCTTCTCCAGAGAGAGACAAGAAGTTAGATACAGTACCAGTTTCCTCTCTGTGCGTTCAGTAGAAAGCTATCTGGCTGCACGTGAATGGAAGCGGACATGGCCGGTTAGCCTTCGGGAGAGGTGTTAGTTGGACAATGCCTAGGCTAACCGGCCATGTCCGCTTCCATTCATTGTGCTAAGCTAGGCTAACTTAAATCTCTTCACCTGCAGCCACACCGTTCTGGAGGGGAAATGCTTGTGGTGTTTTTGGAGGGAAAATTACTCCTGTGAACGGCAATGGCTCCTTCGCCGAACACATTTACACACACACACACACACACACACACACACACACACACACACACACACACACACACACACACACGGCCTCAATGTCTCTCGCTCACCGGGACTCTCTCTCTCTCTGAGCTCACGCGCTCGCGCGGCATTTGCATTTAGATTAGCGAGATGAGAGGGAACCTTGAGGACCCACGCAGCCTTTAAAGCGGAAAAAAGGAGACTTAATGGAACAAGACACAAGCAAGCTGTCTTTTGAGTGTCATGTCAGCAGGACGGCACAACATGGCCATCGCAACCCCCCCCCCCCCCCAGGGAAGAAGATATGTTATCTGTAAAGCAGGACCTCTGCCCCTGGTAAATGTTTTGTCAGAGAGTTCTTCTATAAAGCAATTGTGTGAACTAATTTAGGTCTCTGGCGTTGGGTTCCTTTGTAAGCCAATTGTGTGTTTTTTGTCCATTCAGCAGGTTGCAAGAGGTTTGATTGTATATAGCCTGTCTGTAGCCGTGTGTGTGTGTGTGTGTGTGTGTGTGTGTGTGTGTGTGTGTGTGTGTGTGTGTGTGTGTGTGTGTGTGTGTGTGTGTGTGTGTGTGTGTGTGTGTGTGTGTGTGTGTGCGTGTGCGTGTGTGTGCGTGTGTGTGTGTGTGTCAGTATACGCAACAGTGTTTATATATACGCACAAGCTTTTCACTAGCATACGCGACATATTTCAATGGTATACGCTAGTGATGCACTGATGTGAAAATTGTGGCCGATACCGATAACCGATATTAATATTGCTGTTCTGGCCAATACCGATATTTACCGATGTCGATATCTCTGTATAGAAAACACTTTTTTATGATAATCAAATAAAGAGCTATTTTCCAAAACGCATAATTTTTTTACTTTTGTAACTTATTTTCAGAAATGACTGATATTTTGAAACTATTTAAGGCCAAAACATGTAAAAAAAAAAAAGAAAAAGAAAAAAGATTAAAAAGATAAATCTTTTTTAAATTATATATCGGCCCATATCGGCCCTATCTTGATATCAGACCGATACTGATAAAAACACGGCCATATCGACCGATATTATATCGGCGGCCGATATATCGTGCATCACTAGTATACGCACAAGCTTTTCAATAGCATACGTATATGACATACAGTGACAGTACACGACCTAAACGACCCCTCATATGTGCGCCGTGCCTGTGAGCTCACGCCCCCCGTGTATATCCTCTGGTCTCCCCCCCCTGCAGTGGACGGCGGCTGGGCGGAGTGGACCGAGTGGACGGTGTGCGGCGTGGAGTGTGCCTGGCAGCGCAGCAGAGAGTGCACCGACCCGGAGCCCAAACACGGGGGCCATCTGTGTGACGGGCCGGCGCTGGCCACCGACAACTGCACCGGGGGTCTCTGCACCCAGAGTGAGTACTGAGAACACACCTGTACTGGGGGGTCTCTGCACCCAGAGTGAGTACTGAGAACACACCTGTACTGGGGGGTCTCTGCACCCAGAGTGAGTACTGATAACACACCTGTATCAGGGGGGTCTCTGCACCCAGAGTGAGTACTGATAACACACCTGTACTGGGGGTCTCTACACCCAGAGTGAGTACTGATAACACACCTGTATCAGGGGGGTCTCTGCACCCAGAGTGAGTACTGATAACACACCTGTATCAGGGGGGTCTCTGCACCCAGAGTGAGTACTGATAACACACCTGTACCAGGGGGTCTCTGCACCCAGAGTGAGTACTGATAACACACCTGTACTGGGGGGGTCTCTGCACCCAGAGTGAGTACTGATAACACACCTGTACCAGGGGGTCTCTACACCCAGAGTGAGTACTGATAACACACCTGTACCAGGGGGTCTCTGCACCCAGAGTGAGTACTGATAACACACCTGTACTGGGGGGGTCTCTGCACCCAGAGTGAGTACTGATAACACACCTGTACTGGGGGGTCTCTACACCCAGAGTGAGTACTGATAACACACCTGTACTGGGGGGTCTCTGCACCCAGAGTGAGTACTGATAACACACCTGTACCAGGGGGTCTCTGCACCCAGAGTGAGTACTGATGATAACACACCTGTACCAGGGGGTCTCTGCACCCAGAGTGAGTACTGATAACACACCTGTACCAGGGGGTCTCTGCACCCAGAGTGAGTACTGATAACACACCTGTACTGAGGGGGTCTCTGCACCCAGAGTGAGTACTGATGACACACCTGTATCAGGGGGTCTCTGCACCAGAGTGAGTACTGATGACACACCTGTACTGGGGGTCTCTGCACCCAGAGTGAGTACTGATGATAACACACCTGTACTGGTTGGTCTCTGCACCCAGAGTGAGTACTGATAACACACCTGTACTGGGGGGTCTCTACACCCAGAGTGAGTACTGATAACACACCGTACTGGGGGGTCTGTGCACACTAGGGCTGTCACATTTGTTTTCGAATTTCGAATTAATTTCAAATTTACAGAAAAACACGAGATTCAAACTTGAAGGGAGAAATTCGAATTTGAAAAAATATATATATATATTTTAATAATAATAATAATAATATTATACAAAAAAAAATATCAGGTCATATAGGTGAGACTGTGCTGAAAAGAATGATACCAAACATACCATGGTAAAAAAAAAGTTGCCAAAACTTTGAATATGACTTTTTTTAGGTTTAGGTTTTTTTTTTTTTTTTTTTTCTGAAATTCGAATTCGAATTCGAACTTGTTTACAATTCTGCAACAAATTACGAATTAGATTTATTTGTTAAAGTGACAGCCCTACTGCAGACACACAGTAATGACAACACACCTGCACCAGTGCTCTCCACACACACAGTAATGATAACACACCTGCACCAGTGCTCTCTCCACACAGAGTGAGTAATGACACCACCTCAGTATCTAGGGGTTAGCACACAGTACCCACACAACATACAGTCGTCTCCAGTTCCTGCATGGGTAAGGCCAAGAGAATAATCAAAGACTCCAGCCACCCAAACAACTGCCTCTTTGACTGCTGCGGTCAGGCAAGCGATACCGGAGTCTCATGGCAAGCACAGAGAGACTCAGAAGAAGCTTCTATCCCCCAGGCCATCAGGATGCTAAATGCTAAATGACAATAACACTATGTAACAAACCATCAAATACACTCACAGCACACACACGCACACACTCACTTTAAACAAACAACTCACTGCAGCACCCACTTTACCCACTTTAGAACACCTAGACACACTTTATATTTATTGGTAAAGAATTTGCACTACAACTCATACCTCATCACACCTTACTGTAAATTGTACCTAAATTGTACCTCATCCCATTTCTACTCTGCATTGTATATTGTATACATTGAACACTTTTGTCTACGTACTTGACTTCTATTTTATTACTTATTATACTTATTGTTATACATATCTATTTTTATCTAGCACAATCTCTGGAGCAAAACAGAAATAAGCATTTTATATAAAAGCACTCTAGTATTTTGTATGACAACTAATAAAGAAACTTGAACGTCCTCACCCACACACTGATGACACTTTAGATCACTAACGCTTCAAGGACAGAACTCTTTAACCAGCTATACAGTACGTACGCGAGGACAGCTGTTTCAATTGCAAATCACTGGTGGCACCGTACGTGTTTACACACTAAAAAGATGCTCTAAGAACCGGAGACTGTACTGTAGCGCTGTCGTCGTTGCCGCCTGACTGTATGTTTCGTTTATTGTCACAGCCTCATAATCGTAGATTTCTTCCTTGTTAATTATGGTTGTCATTATCATTATCATCATCATCATCGCCACCACCATCATCATCATCATCATCATCATCATCATCATCACTATCATCATCGCCACCACCATCATCATCATCATCATCATCAACATTGTAATCTATAGACACAACACGCCACTCCTAACTATTGTCAGCGCCGGTGTAAAGCAATTAGCATCCGTTTGAACGCAAACCTCGACGTCGAGTTCGCCACCGGCCGCCAGTGACAGACGCGTCACAATAATTACGTGTCGACAGCGTGACACGGGTCCAACCGTCGATATTTCCCCTCAGATGTCATTCCTTTAATCAGTCCCCCGTGGGGGGAGGTAGAAAGACAAAGGCCTATAATGTTTTCTCTCCTCCCGTCAATCTGCAATCTTCACACTCCCCGAGAGGATAGGCCACTAGCACACGCGCGACCACCACACGCACATACAGGCGGCATGCATGCGTGAGGCGGGGCGCTAACAGCGCAGTGATAAAAGAGATAAAGAGAATGAAACGAAGCCGAATCTGATGTGGTGTGTCTGTGTCTTTGCAGATCCAAAGCTGCTGCACGACGCCGAGCCACAGGGTGAGTTGCTCCCGTTGGGTTTCTCTCCCCCCCCCCCCCCCCGTTCTGTTAGCATCACAAACACCACCTTTATACACACGAGCCGCGGTTTAGTTGCTCCCGTTGGGTTTCTCTCCCTCCCCCGTTCTGTTAGCATCACAAACACCACCTTTATACACACGAGCCGCGGTTTAGTTGCTCCCGTTGGGTTTCTCTCCCTCCCTGCTATGTTAGCATCACAAACACCACCTTTATACACACAAGCCGTGGTTTAGGTGCTCCCGTTGGGTTTCTCTCCCTCCCCCGTTCTGTTAGCATCACAAACACCACCTTTATACACAGGAGCCGCGGTTTAGTTGCTCCGGTTGGGTTTCTCTCCCTCCCCCGTTCTGTTAGCATCACAAACACCACCTTTATACACACAAGCCGCGTTTAGTTGCTCCTGTTGGGTTTCTCTCCCTCCCCGTTCTGTTAGCATCACAACACCACCTTTATACACACGAGCCGCGGTTTAGGTGCTCCGTTGGGTTTCTCTCCCTCCCCCGTTCTGTTAGCATCACAAACACCACCTTTATACACACGAGCCGCGGTTTAGGTGCTCCCGTTGGGTTTCTCTCACCTCCCCCGTTCTGTTAGCATCACAAACACCACCTTTATACACACAGCGCGGTTTAGTTGCTCTCGTTGGGTTCTCTCCCTCCCCCGTTCTGTTAGCATCACAAACACCACCTTTATACACACAAGCCGCGGTTTAGTTGCTCCATTGGGTTTCTCTCCTTCCCCCGTTCTGTTAGCATCACAAACACCACCTTTATACACACGAGCCGCGGTTTAGTTGCTCCCTTTGGGTTTCTCTCCCTCCCTGCTATGTTAGCATCACAAACACCACCTTTATACACACAACCCGCGGTTGAGTTGCTCCCGTTGGGTTTCTCTCCCTCCCCCGTTCTGTTAGCATCACAAACACCACCTTTATACACACGAGCCGTGGTTTAGTTGCTCCCGTTGGCTTTCTCTCCCTCCCTGCTATGTTAGCATCACAAACACCACCTTTATACACACGAGCCGCGGTTTAGTTGCTCCCGTTGGGTTTCTCTCCCTCCCCCGTTCTGTTAGCATCACAAACACCACCTTTATACACACGAGCCGCGGTTTAGTTGCTCCCGCTGGGTTTCTCTCCCTCCCTGCTATGTTAGCATCACAAACACCACCTTTATACACACGAGCCGCGGTTTAGTTCCTCCCGTTGGGTTTCTCTCCCTCCCCCGTTCTGTTAGCATCACAAACAACACCTTTATACACACAAGCCGCGGTTTAGTTGCTCTCGTTGGGTTTCTCTCCCCTCCCCCTTTCTGTTAGCATCACAAACACCACCTTTATACACACGAGCCGCGGTTTAGGTGCTCCCGTTGGGTTGCTCTCCCTCCCTGCTATGTTAGCATCACAAACACCACCTTTATACACACGAGCCGCGGTTTAGGTGCTCCCGTTGGGTTTCTCTCCCTCCCCCGTTCTGTTAGTATCACAAACACCACCTTTATACACACGAGCCGCGGCTTAGTTGATCCCGTTGGGTTTCCCTCTCCCTGTCATATTAGCATCACAAACACCACCTTTATACACACGAGCCGCGGTTTACGCCACGTGATGATAAGATCAAATCGATCTCGCTCAGCCACGTTGTTTCGGTAAGCGATCGATTGACCCCGAGTTATCGTGTAGTAGTGAATAGTAGTGTAGTAGTGAATAGTAGTGTAGTAGTGAATAGTAGTGTAGTAGTGAATAGTAGTGTAGATAGATAGAAACTTTATTGCCATTTCAACACTGTTGATTGGGATTTGTCTTGGTGCCACGTACAGTACAGACAATGTTAAAAACATACAATATAAAAACACAAGAATACAATATAAAAACACAAGAGTACAATATAAAAACACAAGAGTACAATCCCCACAATAAAGAGTTTTACACAAACAATTAAAAAGAAAAAATGAGCAAGCAGCACCATGTCGCTATTAGACGGCGCCATCTTGAAAGTGTCTTTAGTACTGTAGTAGTGAATAGTAGTGTGAATCTTCTCCGCCAGCGCTCAGCCATCATGTCACACATTCTATCTGGAGTGCTGGATCATTCATGAGCGAAATAATAATTGCACCGTACTTTCTTTCTTTTGACTAATTTAACGGTGATTCAACCGGAAGAATAGGCTCTGCTCAAGTGTCAATTCGCACGCCTGTGTGTTTTTGTTTGTATGTGATTGGAGGGAGAGAGAGAGAGAAAAAAAGAAAAAGAAAAGACGTGCGCGTTGTGCTGCCAAAACCACCCAGGACCTCAATTAACCCACTCCTGTAGACGTTAATGCCGCTTTGCATATTTCATCAAATTCTCCTCCTTTTGAGCTTCAGGCTCCTTAGCGGTCTTTTCCTCCGCGCCGCTCCCATTTCCACCGGCAGGTCTCATTATCTCCGTGGAACAAGCTAGCAGCCCTTTTATTTCCCCTCTCTCTCTCTCTCTCTCTCTCTCTCTCTCTCTCTCTCTCTCTCTCTCTCTCTCTCTCTCTCTCTCTCTCTCGTCTCTCTCTCTCTCTCTCTGTCTGTCTCTCTCTCTCTCTCTCTCTCTCTCTCTCTCTCTCTCTCTCTCTCTCTCTCCTCCCTCCCTCCCTCCTCCTTCCAGGGCTTTGTGGAGTCGGCCGCCTTGGCCCTGGAGGGACGAGATAGAGCGCAATTCATCGCCGATGAGCTCATTTAATGAATCGGTGTTGTCAGATTATCCCGTGGAAAACGGCAGCGTGCCCTCCCCCCCCCCCCCCCCCCCCCCCCAACACACCCAGCGCCAAGCGGCGTTTGAAATGACAGTCAGGTGCCGGGTTGATTATAATGACTTTCTCATTAGCGCTATTAAAGCGGCGGAGCGCGGAGGCCGCGTGTAGCGGAGCGGGGGAGGGGAGCCGGCCAAAACAATAAGCGGCGGTTGAAGACCGCGTCTCTCTCTCCCAGAGAGGAACAACTTTCTGGAGTTCAGCGAGCGCGTGTGTGGAAGACCTGGCTCTGAAGAAGACCTCGCTCTGAAGAAGACCTCGTCTGAAGAAGACCTCGCTCTGAAGAAGACCTCGCTCTGAAGAAGACCTCGCTCTGAAGAAGAAGACGCTCTGAAGAAGACCTCGCTCTGAAAAGACCTCGCTCTGAAGAAGAAGACGCTCTGAAGAAGACCTCGCTCTGAAGAAGACCTCGCTCTGAAGAAACCTCGCTCTGAAGAAGACCTCGCTCTGAAGAAGAAGACGCTCTGAAGAAGACCTCGCTCTGAGAAGACCTCGCTCTGAAGAAACCTCGCTCTGAAGAAGACCTCGCTCTGAAGAAGAAGACGCTCTGAAGAAGACCTCGCTCTGAAGAAGACCTCGCTCTGAAGAAGACCTCGCTCTGAAGAAGACCTCGCTCTGAAGAAGACCTCGCTCTGAAGAAGAAGACGCTCTGAAGAAGACCTCGCTCTGAAGAAGACCTCGCTCTGAAGAAGAAGACACTCTGAAGAAGACCTCGCTCTGAAGAAGAAGACGCTCTGAAGAAGACCTCGCTCTGAAGAAGACCTCGCTCTGAAGAAGACCTCGCTCTGAAGAAGACCTCGCTCTGAAGAAGACCTCGCTCTGAAGAAGACCTCGCTCTGAAGAAGAAGACGCTCTGAAGAAGACCTCGCTCTGAAGAAGACCTCGCTCTGAAGAAGAAGACACTCTGAAGAAGACCTCGCTCTGAAGAAGAAGACCTCGCTCTGAAGAAGACCTCGCTCTTCCTCACTCCATTTACCCGCTGCAGGAGCAAAAGAGTCTCAGCGACGGGGGTTAAACAAGTGGGTATAGCGAAGGACGGATTCTGCAAAGTGAAAATAGAAACAGTGACAGAGACAGTGGGGGCGAGGTAGAGCAGTCGTCTGGTAATCTGGAGGTTCCCGGTTCGATTCCCGCTACTCCCGGTGGCAGCGTGGCGAAGTGTCCTTAAGCAAGACACTTAACCCCTAACTGCTCCCGGTGAGCTTGTCGGCACCTTGCGCGGGCGTGTCGCCTCCACCGTCGGTGTGCGAATGTGTGAGTGAAGTGTGAGGAACAAATTGTAAAGCGCTTTGGATAAAATCTGGTATATAAATGCACCATTTACCATTTAGAGTGGCTCAGGAGGTAGAGTCTGGTAATCGTATAAGGTTCCCGGTTCGATTCCGGCTCCTCCCCGGGGGCAGCGTGTCGAAGTGTCCTTGAGCAAAACACTTATTTTATCCTTTTCCCCCTCCTTTTTCCTCCCGTTTTTTTCCCATCCCAATGTTAGTCGTTATGCCAATTCCCAATCCCCTTCCTGGTCGCTGCGCACTTACCCCCCACAGTCGGTCTGGGAGAGTGGAGGCTATCGCACGCTTCCTCCGACACACGTCCAGCCAATCAACCGCTTCTTTTTCACCTGGCAGCGCGGACTCTCACTGAGAGGGTGTAACGTGTGGAAGGGTCACACTACCCCCCCCCTTAGATCCTTTTCCTCGCTGAGCAGGCGCCCCGACCGAACTGTAGGAGTCGCTGTTTACAACGACCAGGACCCACCCACCGGCTTTCCCACCCCTAACACTGCCAATTGTGTTAGTATGTGAACGACCAGCCAAGCTGGTAGCAATGCAGAGAGCTGGGCTCGAACCCAGCATCTCCTGCACTAGTGGCGAGCGCCTTGTCCACTGCGCCACTTAGCCGCCCCCCCCCCAAAGCAATTTTATTATTTTAGCTATTTAACCTTTATTTAGCCAGGCGGGTCGATTAAGAACAAATTCTTATTTCAATGACGGCCTGGCGAGAGGACAAAAGGGCCGTCGAAGGGTTACAGGGAAAGGGGACAAAAAAAGAAAATAGAAAGAGACAGACGATATATATACAGTACAGAGGTAAGGGAAATAATTAAAACACAGTTATTAATGAACAATTAGACTGTTAATGAATGAACGGACGGCGTGCAACGGGAGTCGATGGTTTACTAACCAGGGCAAAGTGCGACGGACATCCGTACCGAATCCCAGTCCTGTTGGCCATGCTTACTAATGATGTTGTTAATATAGCTAGATTCCTTTCTCAGCCCAGGCCATGAGGCTGTTCTTCATACCAGCTCAACTATGACATGGAATCCACTTAGTCTGCCCTGGAGGGCTGTCAGCCAGACAGAATACTACTATTTGAATATGAATCGGCTGAAATTCAAATGAAATTCAAAAGAGGAACACATTTACATGTTATTTCCACATCAAAGCAGGTGTAAAGTGCTCGCATTAACGTGTTTATTGTGAGTTGTATTTGCTATCGCGGCGGGTAGTAGCGAAAACTATCAGTAGGCATCGGGCCGTGCTTCGTAAAACACCCATTTATTGACTCGTATCGAGGCACATTTTTACAGAATCACAAAAAAGGACAAGAACCGGCGCTTTCAGTTCCCCTCATTGTCAATCATGCTGTTGTTGTCTATTTACATTCGACTGGCATTCAAATTCAAATTCATATTTCTTTTTTTTCAAATTAGAATGAAATTCCACTATTGAAATTCCTTCCGACAGCCCCAGTGCACCGTGAAGTAGGTTTCAATTGTCCTCAGTTAGCTTGTACAGACAGGATCGCTTGGATTAGAATAGATTAGATTAGATTAGATTAGATTAGATTAGATTAGATTAGATTAGATTAGATTAGATTAGATTAGATTAGATTAGATAGATTAGATTAGATTAGATTATAATCAATTTGATTAAATTAGATTAGATTAGATTAGATTAGATTAGATTCGATTTGATTCTAATGTATTGTTATTATACAGCACAAGTACAGTACAACGGAAAGAAGTTTGGCATCCAACCAGAGTGCAAATGTAACAGTAAAGTGCGATAGAAATCTACAATGTACGGTGATTAAACTGGGTATAAGATATGTAAATTAGTACTACTGAGTAATAGTGCTAATCAGGTGTATGTACAGAGTTGTAGTATTAATATATACAGTGATACAGGTATAAAGACACTATGGTAGCAAAACCTGCAACGCATGCCGTATCGCGTGGTTAGATAACGACACGATAGCAACGTGACGGCAAGTCTGAGTCACGTTAGTCACTCAGGTGTGGATTTAAAGGAGATTGATTGATTGAGAGCATTTCATCGAGAGACACAACCTGAGATCGAGATGAAATTAATTCATTAATGGTCACCCCCCCCTCCTACATCTCAGACCTCCTATCCCCCTATTCCAACACCAGGTCCCTCAGGTCAGCCGATCAGAGGCTCCTGACAGTCCGGAGGTCTAACCTCAAGCTCAGGGGGGGGCCGTGCCTTTGCTATCGCAGCCCCTGAACTGTGGAACAGCATCCCCACCTCCATTAGGCTCCTTGCCCCCTCGATAGATGCCTTCAAATCGAGGCTCAAAACCCACTTCTACCTACTAGCCTTTCCCGTTCACTGACTCATGCCCTGTTTTCCTATGTGTTTGCCTGTGTGCCCTCCCATAAAACGGAGTGTGATTCTTGTCATTATGTATCTATGTGTATCTACCCTCTGTACAGCACTTTGGTTGACACGTGTCATGTGAAATGTGCTATATAAATAAATCTGATTGATTTAAACAACCAACATCACTAAAATGTATAAAATAAATTAAGTTGTGTCTGACTCCACCAAAAACCTGCACGGAGTACAACGTATGATGATATCTTGCCAGTTAGGGCACCTTGTGTATACTGCACCTTGTGTATACTGTTTACTTTTACTCTCACTCATAGTATACATTCAGATAAAAATTATGTATGCCTATATTAACTGTAACATATAATATAACCGATAGGGCATCTTCCTCTGCACCTTTATTTACACTGTTTATTTGTTCTCATATTTTATATTCAGATCTGGTAGTCTGTTTCTTCATGTCTGGGAGGGAGAGAAAAAGCCACTGATTTAAATAGCAGGCAAGCTAAGAAAATGTTGTGTTTTTTACATCAATAACTATAAGTTATCTGTGGTCCTTGAGCAGGAGGACTGCATAGTTTATACTTTATACTTGTACAGTTTTTATGAATGCTATGTATTTCCTGCAATCTGACCGCCAGGATCTCTCCATCCTGGATAATAAAGAGTCCACCTTGCACCTTGTATAGTGTTGCTTTATGTAAGTAGTCTCTCTCTCTCTCTTAAATAAAAACAATATTATATACTAACCTTACTTCTCTCTCTTTATCTCTCCCTCCCTCTCTGCCTTTCTCTCTCCCACACACAAACACACTCTCTCTCTCGTGCCCTTTCTCTCTCTCTCTCTCCCTCCCTCTATCTCTCTCCCTCTCCCCTCTCTCTCTATGTCTCTCTCTCCCTCTGCCCCTCGCTATCTCCCCTCTCTCCATCTCCCTCTCTCCCCCTCTTTCCCCCTCTCCTCTCTCTCTCCCTCTCACTCTATCTCTCTCTCCCGCTCTCTCCATCTGCCCCTCTCTCTCACTCTCACTCTCTCTCTCTCCCCTCTTTCTCCCCTCTCTCTCCCTCTCGCTTTCTCTCTCTCTATCTCTCTCCCTATCTCTCTCACTCTCCCCCCCCTATCTCTCCCCCTCTCTCTCCATCTGCCCCTCTCTATCCCCCCTCTCTCTCCATCTCTCTCTCTTTCTCTCTCTCCCCCTCCCTCTCTCTCCTCCCCCCCCTCTCTCTCCCCCCTCTCCTCCCTCTCTCTCCCTCCCTCCCTCTCTCTCCCCCTCCCTCTCTCTCCTCCCCCTCTCTCCCCCTCTCTCCCCCCCCTCTCTCTCCCCCCTCTCCCCCCCTCTCTCCTCTCCCCCCCTCTCCCCCCTCTCTCTCCCCCCTCTCTCTCCCTCTCCCCTCTCTCTCCTCTCTCTCCTCTCCCTCCCCTCCCCCTCCCCCCCCCCCCCTCTCCCCCCCTCCCCCCTCCCCCCCCCCCTCCCCTCTCTCCACCAGGTCTGGAGGGCAGCAGTGACGTGGCCCTGTACTCCGGCCTGGCAGCGGGCGTGGTGACGGTGGTGGTGCTGATTGTGGCCGTCACTCTGTACCGGAGGAGCCACAGTCAGTACGGGGTTGATGTCATCGACTCCTCCGCCCTGACGGGGGGCTTCCAGTCCTTCAGCTTCAAGACCGCCCGCCAGGGTGAGACACACACACAGGGATACACACTCACACACACACACACAGGGATACACACTCACACACGCACACACACACACACACACACACACACACACATGAATACACATTCACTCACACACACACACACACACATACATACCCACCTGCCCAGGTGAAACACACACACACACAGGAATACAGTACACACTCACACACACACACACACACACACACACACACACACACACACACACACATACATACATACATACATACATACATACACACGTGCCAAGGTGAGACACACACACAGGAATACACACTCACACACACACACACACACACATACACACCCACCAAGGTGAGACACACACACAGGAATACACACTCACACACACACACACACACACACACATATATTACACACCCACCAAGGTGAGACACACACACAGGAATACACACTCACACACACACACACACACATACACACACACGCCAAGGTGAGACACACACACACACATACATACACACCCGCCAAGGTGAGACACACACACACAGGAATACACACTCACACACACACACACACACACACACACACACACACACACACATACATACATACATACACACGTGCCAAGGTGAGACACACACACACAGGAATACACACTCACACACACACACACACACACACATACACACCCACCAAGGTGAGACACACACACAGGAATACACACTCACACACACACACACACACACATACACACCTACCAAGGTGAGACACACACACAGGAATACACACTCACACACACACACACACACACCCACCAAGGTGAGACACACACACACGGAATACACACTCACTCACAGACACACACACACACACACACACACACACACACACACACACACACACACACACACACAACACACACACACACACACACACACACACACACACACACACACACACACACACACACACACACACACACACACGCCAAGGTGAGACACACACACACATACATACATACATACATACATACATACATACATACATACATACATACATACATACATACATACATACATACATACATACATACATACATACATACATACATACATACATACATACAATCACACACATGAATACACATTCACTAACACACACACACACACACAAAGACACATACATTCACATACATATTATACACGCATAAATACACATACACTGGGGCGCCACGTAGCTGCGCTCGCAGTGTAATCGCAGCGTCCTGGGTTTGAATCCGGCCCGGGGACCTGTGCTGCATGTCCTCCCCAGATCTTCTCCCAACGTTCCTCTCTGCCGGTCCTATCCACAATAAAGCTGTAAAATGCCGGATTTTTTTTTATAAAAAATACACATACACAACTACACACTCATACAGAGCTCATTCCTGCCTGAGGCAATATTTCTGACCACATCAAACCCTTTAGTAAAACAAATGTAACATTACATTTTTTATAACGTTGTTCACAGCTGTTCTCCTGTAAATTATAGATGTAATAACAGCCGACATACAGTACAGTGTAACGCCAATGGGTCTCATTCTCCAACGGACTTAAGACACGAAATTTGCTCTCAAGGCCATTTAAGACATGTTAGATTTTGGGCTTCCCCAACCGTCCCTAAGCTTGGATTAGGCTTTATTTGGGAGGAATCATAGTGATTCCTTCATGTCAACTCTACAGGCCTCCTTGGAATTAATTAATCATAATTTAAATAAATATGACAATATTTGTACGATAAAAAAAAGTACGCATTTGATGTCGGGAAAAATAAATAAAATCCCAAATCCCAAAATCTAAGATGTCTTAAATGGCCCTATAAGAGCAAATGTTTTGTCTTAAGTCCGTTGGAGAATGAGACCCAATGTCTACCCATCATGCAACCTGGTACTCTACCCCAAAGAGCTCCTTCTCTCTCCACGGTTAATTCCAACTGATTCCCTTCTTAGGGATGAAACGGTTGCCGGTTTTTAACGACGGTAGTGACGGTTAGTAATACCGTTCAAATTTGTATTATCGTTAAAACTGTGTTTCATTGCAGCACTTTGAAAAAACTCACGGTAAATACTGTTCAGACTGTCCAGCATCGACCAAACCACATTTTAACAACAATACCCCCTTACCCCTTCTGGCTCCTAGTCCCAGCAGCATGTCGACGTGTCCTTGAGCAAGACACTTAACCCCCTAATTGCTCCCGATGAGCAGGTTGGCACCTTGCATGGTCGCCTCCGCCGTCGGTGTGTGAATGTGAGGAACGAAAATTGTAAAGCGCTTTGGATAAAAGCTGTATGGATAAAAGCTGTATGCAGTCCATTTACCATTACACACATTTCATTTCATTTTATTTAGTTTCTCACATGGTAGTGTATTACAGTACATTACAAATTCCTATAATTCATTTAGTTATTATAATCAAATACACCCATAAGCGAAAAAAGGGAGCAGGAAGAAGAATAAATTCTTATTAATACCTGCCCCCTATCCAATTAAATAAAGTACATTTGATGGTCGGTGCATACAACCATTACTTGCACTAAAGTGCAAATTTAAACAAATTCAAAACAAAACATGCACACACACATGCACACACACACACACACACATGCACACACACGTTAAATACTGCGTTTGAATCCACAGATCATTATCACTCACATCACATAGGATTCAAATATTGACAGAAATTCGATTCGGCCACAGCTGGGCTTCATTACTGCTGAGATCAGCTGCTTGTTTCTCCTCCCTGTCTCACCCCTCTCTCTCCCTCTCTCTCTCCTCTCTGTCTCACCCCCTCTCTCTCCTCCTCTCTCCCCCCCCTCTCCTCCCTGTCTCACCCCCTCGCTCTCCTCCCTGTCTCACCCCCTCTATCCTCCCTGTCTCACCCCCATCTCTCCTCCTGTCTCACCCCCTCTCTCCTCCCTGTCTCACCCCCCTCTCTCCTCCCTGTCTCACCCCTCTCTCTCCTCCCTGTCTCACCCCCATCTCTCCTCCCTGTCTCACCCCCATCTCCTCCTGTCTCCCCCCATCTATCTCCCTGTATCACCCCTCTCTCTCCTCCCTGTCTCACCCCCTCTCTCCTCCCTGTATCACCCCCTCTCTCCTCCCGTCTCACCCCCCTCTCTCCTCCCTGTCTCACCCCCCTATCTCCTCCCTGTCTCACCCCCTCGCTCCTCCCTGTCTCACCCCCTCTATCCTCCCTGTCTCACCCCCTATATCTCCTCCCTGTCTCACCCCCCCTCTCTCCTCCCTGGCTCACCCCCCCACTCCTCCCTGTCTCACCCCCCTCTCTCCTCCCTGTATCACCCCCTATATCCTCCCTGTCTCACCCTCTCTCTCCTCCCCGTCTCACCCCTCTCTCTCCTCCCTGTCTCACCCCTCTCTCCTCCCTGTCTCACCCCCCTCTATCCTCCCTGTCTCACCCCCTCTCTCCTCCCTGTCTCACCCCCTCTCTCCTCCCTGTCTCACCCCCCTCTCTCATCCCTGTCTCACCCCCCTCTCTCCTCCCTGTCTCACCCCTCTCTCTCCTCCCTGTCTCACCCCCCTATCTCATCCATGTCTCACCCCCTCTCTCTCCTCCCTGTCTCACCCCCTCTATCCTCCCCGTATCACCCCATCTCTCCTCCCTGTCTCACCCCCTCTCTCTCCTCCCTGTCTCACCCCCCTATCTCATCCCTGTCTCACCCCCTCTCTCTCCTCCCTGTCTCACCCCCCTATCTCATCCCTGTATCACCCCATCTCTCCTCCCTGTCTCACCCCCTATCTCCTCCCTGTCTCACCCCCTCTCTCCCTTCCCTGTCTCACCCCCTCTCTCCTCCCTGTCTCACCCCCTCTCTCCTCCCTGTATCACCCCCCTCTCTCCTCCCTGTCTCACCCCCTCTCTCATCCCTGTCTCACCCCCCTCTCTCCTCCCTGTATCACCCCCCTCGCTCTCCTCCCTGTCTCACCCCCCTCTCTCCTCCCTGTCTCACCCCCTATCTCCTCCCTGTCTCACCCCCCTCTCTCCTCCCTGTCTCACCCCCTCTCTCCTCCCTGTCTCACCCCCTCTATCCCTCCCTGTCTCACCCCCTCTATCCTCCCTGTCTCACCCCCTCTCTCCTCCCTGTATCACCCCCCTCTCTCCTCCCTGTCTCACCCCCTCTCTCATCCCTGTCTCACCCCCCTCTCTCCTCCCTGTCCTCACCCCCCTCGCTCTCCTCCCTGTCTCACCCCCCTCTCTCCTCCATGTCTCACCCCCCTCTCTCCTCCCTGTCTCACCCCCATCTATCCTCCCTGTCTCACCCCCTATCTCTCCTCCCTGTCTCACCCCCTCTCTCTCCTCCCTGTCTCACCCCCCTCTATCATCCCTGTCGCACCCCCCTCTCTCCTACCTGTCTCACCCCCTCTCTCCTCCCTGTCTCACCCCCTCTCTCCCCCTGTAACACCCCTCTCTCATCCCTGTCTCACCCCCTCTCTCTCCTCCTGTCTCACCCCTCTCTCCTCCCTGTCTCACCCCTCTCTCCTCCCTGTCTCACCCCCTCTCTCCTCCCTGTCTCACCCCATCTCACCTCCCTGTCTCACCCCCTCTATCCTCCCTGTCTCACCCCATCTATCCTCCCTGTCTCACCCCCTCTCTCTCCTCCCTGTCTCACCCCTCTCTCCTCCCTGTCTCACCCCCTCTCTCCTCCCTGTCTCACCCCTCTCTCTCCTCCCTGTCTCACCCCCTCTCTCCTCCCTGTCTCACCCCCTCTCTCCTCCATGTCTCACCCATCTCTCTCCTCCCTGTCTCACCCCCTCTCTCATCCCTGTCTCACCCCCCTCTCTCCTCCCTGCCTCACCCCCCTCTCTCCTCCCTGTCTCACCCCCTCTCTCCTCCCTGTCTCACCCCCTCTCTCCTCCCTGTCTCACCCCCTCTCTCCCCCCTGTAACACCCCCTCTCTCATCCCTGTCTCACCCCCTCTCTCTCCTCCCTGTCTCACCCCTCTCTCCTCCCTGTCTCACCCCTCTCTCCTCCCTGTCTCACCCCCTCTCTCCTCCTGTCTCACCCCATCTCTCCTCCCTGTCTCACCCCCTCTATCCTCCCTGTCTCACCCCATCTATCCTCCCTGTCTCACCCCCTCTCTCTCCTCCCTGTCTCACCCCTCTCTCCTCCCTGTCTCACCCCCTCTCTCCTCCCTGTCTCACCCCTCTCTCTCCTCCCTGTCTCACCCCCTCTCTCCTCCCTGTCTCACCCCCTCTCTCCTCCATGTCTCACCCATCTCTCTCCTCCCTGTCTCACCCCCTCTCTCATCCCTGTCTCACCCCCCTCTCTCCTCCCTGCCTCACCCCCCTCTCTCCTCCCTGTCTCACCCCCTCTCTCCTCCCTGTCTCACCCCCTCTCTCCTCCCTGTCTCACCCCTTCTCTCTCCTCCCTGTCTCACCCCCCTCTCTCCTCTCTGTCTCACCCCCCTCTCTCCTCCCTGTCTCACCTCCCTCTCTCTCCTCCCTGTCTCACCCATCTCTCTCCTCCTGTCTCACCCCCCTCTATCCTCCCTGTCTCACCCCCCTCTCTCCTCCCTGTCTCACCCCCTCTCTCCTCCCTGTCTCACCCCTCTCTCTCCTCCCTGTCTCACCCCCTCTATCCTCTCTGTCTCACCCCCCTCTATCCTCCCTGTCTCACCCCCCTCTCTCCTCCCTGTCTCACCCCCTCTCTCTCCTCCCTGTCTCACCCCCATATATCCTCCCTGTCTCACCCCCCTCTCTCCTCCCTGTCTCACCCCTCTCTCTCCTCCCTGTCTCACCCCCCTATCTCCTCCCTGTCTCACCTCTCTCTCCTCCCTGTCTCACCCATCTCTCTCCTCCCTGTCTCACCCCCCTCTATCCTCCCTGTCTCACCCCCCTCTCTTCTCCCTGTCTCACCCCTCTCTCTCCTCCCTGTCTCACCCCCCTCTCTCCTCCCTGTCTCACCTCTCTCTCCTCCCTGTCTCACCCATCTCTCTCCTCCCTGTTCACCCCCCGCTCTCCTCCTTGTCTCACCCCCCTCTCTCCTCCCTGTCTCACCCCCCTCTCTCCTCCCTGTCTCACCCCCTATCTCCTCCTCCCTGTCTCTCCTCCCATCTCTCCTCCCCATCTCACCCCCCTCTCTCATCTCTGTCTCACCCCCTCTCTCCTCCCTGTCTCACCCCCCTCTCTCCTCCCTGTCTCACCCCGCTCTCCCCCTCCCTGCCTCACCCTCTCTCTCCTCCCCGTCTCACCCCCCTCTCCTCCCTGTCTCACCCCCTATATCCTCCCTGTCTCACCCCCCTCTCCCCTCCCTGTCTCACCCCCTCTCTCCTCCCTGTCTCACCCCCCTATCTCCTCCCTGTATCACCCCCCTCTCTCCTCCCTGTCTCACCCCCATCTCTCCTCCCCGTCTCACCCCCTCTCCCCTCCCTGTCTCACCCCCCACTCTCCTCCCTATCTCACCTCTCTCTCCTCCCTGTCTCACCTATCTCTCTCCTCCCTGTCTCACCTCTCTCTCTCCTCCCTGTCTCACCCCCCTCTCTCCTCACTGCCTCACCCCCTCTCTCCTCCCTGTCTCACCCCCTCTCTCCTCCCTGTCTCACCCCCCTCTCTCCTCCCTGTCTCACCCCCCTCTCTCCTCACTGTCTCACCCCCCTCTCTCCTCCCTGTCTCACCCCTCTCTCATCCCTGTCTCACCCCCCTCTCCCCTCCCCGTCTCACCCCCTCTCTCCTCCCTGTCTCACCCCCCTCTCTCCTCCCTGTGTCACCCCCCTCTCCCCTCCCCGTCTCACCCCCTCTCTCCTCCCTGTTTCACCCCCCTCTCTCTCCTCCCTGTCTCACCCCCCATCTCTCCTCTCTGTCTCACCCCCCTCTCTCTCCTCCCTGTCTCACCCCCCATATCTCCTCCCTGTCTCACCCCCCTATCTCCTCCCTGTCTCACCCCCCTCTCTCCTCCCTGTCTCACCCCCTCTCTCCTCCCTGTCTCACCCCTCTCTCCTCCCTGTCTCACCCCCCTCTCTCTCCTCCCTGTCTCACCCCCTCTCTCCTCCCTGTCTCACCCTCCTCTCTCCTCCCTGCCTCACCCCCCTCTCTCATCCCTGTCTCACCCCCTATCTCTCCTCCCTGTCTCACCCCCTCTCTCCTCCCTGTCTCACCCCCTCTCTCCTCCCTGTCTCACCCCCTCTATCATCCCTGTCTCACCCCCCTCTCTCCTCCCTGGCTCACCCCCTCTCTCCTCCCCGTCTCACCCCCTCTCTCTCCTCCCTGTCTCACCCCCCTCTCTCCTCCCTGTCTCACAACCCTCTCTCCTCCCTGTCTCCCCCTCTCTCCTCCCCGTCTCACCCCCTCTCTCCTCCCTGTCTCACCCCCTATCTCCTCCCTGTCTCACCCTCTCTCTCCTCCCTGTCTCACCCCGCTCTCCTCCCTGTCTCACCCCCTCTCTTCTCCCTGTCTCTCTCCTCCCTGTCTCACCCCCTCTCTCCTCCCTGTCTCACCCCCCTCTATCCTCCCTCTCTCCTCTCTGTCTCACCCCCCTCTCTCCTGCCTGTCTCACCCCCCTCTCTCCTCCCTGTCTCACCCCCATCTCTCCTCCCTGTCTCACCCCTCTATCTCATCCCTGTCTCACCCCCCTCTCTCCTCCCTGTCTCGCCCCCCTCTCTCCTCCCTGTCTCACCCCCTCTCTCCTCCCTGTCTCACCCCTCTCTCTCCTCCCTGTCTCACCCCCCTCTCTCTCCTCCCTGTCTCACCCCCCTCTCTCCTCCCCGTCTCACCCCCTCTCTCATCCCTGTCTCACCCCCTCTCTCTCCTCCCTGTCTCACCCCCCGCTCTCCTCCCTCTCTCCTCCCTGTCTCACCCCCTCTCTCTCCTCCCTGTCTCACCCACTCTCTCCTCCCTTTCTCACCCCCTCTCCCCTCCCTGTCTCACCCCCTCTCTCCTCCCTGTCTCACCCCCCGCTCTCCTCCCTCTTTCCTCCCTCTCACCCCCCTCTCTCCTCCCTGTATCACCCCCCCCCCTCTCTCCCCTGTCTCACCCCCTCCCTCCTCCCTGTCTCACCCCCCTCTCTCCTCTCTGTCTCACCCCCCACTCGTCTCAAGCCACTAAACCACACATTTATGCCCGTCGTGCCCCAAGGCTGTGCCTCGCAGGACCGTTAGCTTACAGTCGCAGCCAAGGCCTCTCTGCCACACGTGTGTATGCGGCCGAGTGCTTATCTCAAGGATAAGTACCTTTCCCTGCTTTTCATTGACAAAGGTGCACACACACACACACACACACACACACACACACACACACACACACACACACACACACACACACACACACACACACACACACACACACACGCACACACACGCACACACACACACACACACACACACACACACACACACACACACACACACACACACACACACGCACACACACACACAGGTAGCGGCTCCATTGAGACTCGTCACGTGTGACTGACCTGTCCTTGGGTGCGCAGCAGCACAGGGTTCTTTGTTGGATCGATCGTCCCGTATTTCATTTATTCACTTTTCATTTCACGTCGACTCGGGGAAGAAGAGTCCGACACAAAGTGTTTGCCAAGGTCACCGCTCCGCCCCCGGCTTTATATTAATATATACGTGTAAACAGTAAACAAACAGCCATTCTCTGCTCTGCACACAACAACAAGAGCAGAAGGACACAGAGCGCGGAGCGAGGAGGAGACACGGCTCAGGGTTTTCACTTACGCTGCGTGGGCAGACGCACACGTGTGTGTAATACAAGAACACATGTGCGTGTACCACACACACACGCACATGCACGCACACATACTGTACGCAAGCACACACACACGCACACACACACACACACACACACACACACACACACACACACACACACACACACACACACACACACACACACACACACACACACACTGTTATGAACGTCTGACCACTAAGGGCTAGATCCACAAAGAATGGATTGCACGGTGCTACATGCACCCTTACTTACAATTCATGATGAATTGAAAATGGGGCACCCTGATGTAAACAAGACGAAAGTCTTTCTCTGGTCTGCATCCCCTTAACAAGTGTGTGTATTGAGCCGTACTGTATTGTACCCATTCTGCAATCTGTTAATAACATTTAATTTCAATCAATCAAATTTGTGATACCATATGGGCTAGAGTGCCAGCACTGAAGTCAATGGGAGGTCGGGGAAATTTGCGAAGGCTTAAACTATATCTTAAATTATGGCTATGGGTCTAAAACACCCGTCGCTTATCAATGACTTGCTTGCTGTCAACATGTACGAAACGGATTGTTTTTTCATTGTTACATTTCCGTTTTATACCGTTTTGAATACGAGTATAGTTTTGGAGAGTTCTAGTAATTTCAGAGAAATTCCGCGATAATAGCTCTTTAGTGGAATACACAAAACAGTCACGTTGTCATTTTTCGGCTGATTTATGAATCGTTTTCAAATAAATCGATAGTATATGTGTACTTATGCACGCTAGATAAGCACACACACACACACACGCTGCGATGGCTGAGAAAAAAACATCTGATTAACCCAATACTGGTAAAATAGAGTCCTTACCTCACATCAGATGTTCTGCAAAAAGATTAATCCAATTCCTGATCGCCATTCCAAATATTGATCGCGTTTATTGATCCAACGTTATAGTCCGAAACACATAATCGACGCTGCTCTGAGGGTCCTCAGTCAATCTGGTAACACGATACTGCATGCCAGAGAAGGGAAAACCCCGGACCGGACTTTTTTTCTGATGCACAGTCCCACCCAATCCAATCCAATGATGTGCAATACCATCCGGGAGACGATAGGCGGCGGTATTTTGCCCTTTTCAAGCTCAGACCCATTCACAATGATAACGTCAGGCTGGATGGATGAAAAATGAATGGATAGCGCTAATAAAAGAAATAACGATTAAAAGACAAGAAAACTCGACATTGGCAGTCAACGCATGGCGAGTTAGCACGACTAATCTCGTCGTTGGCACTCAATGTGTTAACCACAAAACAGAAATTCATCTTATCTTACCTTACCTTATCTTATAATAATAATAATTCATTTATTTTGTATCGTTGGCACTCAATGTGTTAACCACAAAACAGAAATTCATCTTATCTTACCTTACCTTATCTTATAATAATAATAATTCATTTATTTTGTATAGCGCTTTTCAAAGACCCAAAGTCGCTGACAATAGGCAAAAAAGAAACAGAGAAAACAAAGAAACATAGAACCACAGGGAAACGGAGGACAATAAGAATACACAGGAACATAAAACCACGAGTAACGGATAACAAGTACGGGAGTGAGTAGGGGAGACAGTCGGGAGGAGAGTAAGGGAAAACCAAGGTACCTTACCTTACCTTACCTTATCGTATCTTATCGTATCTCATTTTATCTTACCGTACATTACCTTACCTTATCTTACCTTATCTTATCTTATCTTAACTCGTGTTACCTTATCTTATCTTGCACCACACCCCGCCCCACCTATAACCTGTATACTGACTGCTGAGACAGACAGACAGACAGACAGACAGACAGACAGACAGACAGACAGACAGACAGACAGACAGACAGACAGACAGACAGACAGACAGACAGACAGACAGAAAGACAGACAGACAGACAGACAGACAGACAGACAGACAGACAGACAGACAGACAGACAGACAGACAGACAGACAGACAGACAGACAGACAGACAGACAGACAGACAGACAGACAGACAGACAACCAGACAGACAGACAGACAGACAGACAGACAGACAGACAGACAGACAGACAGACAGACAGACAGACAGACAGACAGACAGATGCGTGGCTGCAGATGGAGCCCTGTCTCCCCGTGGCTGGCGCTGTGGGCGGTGACAGACACGGCGTGCTCTGATGACCCAGCAGGGGGCGGTGACAGAGACGTCTCTCGACGGGGGGCCGCATGGCGTGCTCTGATGACCCAGCAGGGGGCGGTGACAGAGACGTCTCTTGTCGGGGGGCCGCATGGCGTGCTCTGATGACCCAGCAGGGGGCGGTGACAGAGACGTCTCTCGACGGGGGGGCCGCATGGCGTGCTCTGATGACCCAGCAGGGGGCCGGTGGAAGGCTCTAATCTTGCCACGCCGCCCTCTAATACAAGGACTAACACAGACACGCTTGTACCGGTCACAGCTGGCTACACAGGGGTTTGGCTCATTTAAACATTTACATTTTTTCTTTCTTATCTTTTCGTAGAAGCGTGGAGCTCGACTGATACTGGATTTCCTACTAAGTAATCTGCCTTGTCTATATTACTACCTACTATGCTAATATGTCTATATTACTACCTACTATGCTAATATGTCTATATTACTACCTACTATGCTAATATGTCTATATTACTACCTACTATGCTAATATGTCTCTATTACTACCTAGTACCTACTGTTAGATTCTGATCAATCGGCCAGTATCACATCTTCGTCTGTTTGGCATCTCTCCATCCACTCCCTCTGTGTTGTGTCATTTTATTCCCCCGACGTCTCATATACTGGCTGTACAATCTTATCATTCCCCGTTAGTGCAATCCGCAAACCATAATAATTCTCCACCTTCGTAAGAATTCGACACTTTGACAACGTACTACCTTACAAGGAAAAGCGTTGTTTATTTTCATAAACAGAAGCCTCAGCTCAGATGTTAACAGATTGTATTGTCCTTGAAAAGTCTATTCTAATGATCTCTCCTTTAACCCCGCTCGGGGATCCTCGTGGCCTGGTGGGTATTCCAGAAGCCTGTCGTCGTGGTCGTGCCACGTCAGTCCTCCCCTCCTCTCCCTGCGAGGGGAGGGGGAGGGGGAATAGCTTCCAAGTCTCTGATGGTTCCTCTCTCCTCCCCCCCCCTCTCCGTGATGAGAGGAGGGAGTCTCTTCTGTGTGATCTCAGTCCTAGTCAGATTGTAGTCTGCCCTTAGTCACTCTTGGTCTGGCTTACACCCGGAAGGAACTTGCTTTTCTATATTCTCGCCATAGCAACAACGGCCCGCCCCTCTTCTGGTTGTCAGGTGCCGCTGCCATGACAACCGCGTTTAACCTTTACACACATCAAAACGTTTCATTACTGTCAAAACCTCCATCGCTCTGCTCCTGCGTCTCCTGCCACTGTATCAGCTTGTTGTGTCCTAGATCGGAATGTAAACATTCTGCCCTGCTCAGTGTGGTGCTCACACTAATACCCTGCTCGCTCTGAACCACCTCTCCTGCTTCCACCACCGTCTCCTAAGGCAAGCCCTGCACAGTTCGACCTCTCTGACCTGGCACCGTTAAATGCTGTCATCTCCCCCAATATATACATCACATACATTGAAAAACCACTGATTTCTCAATATGTAATGCTATGTACTCAACACTGTAGCACTCAAGTTCAACACTGTTTGACAAACAATACCACTGACAGCTGCCAGAGAGGTACCCTTCCTGCTGACTTTGGAAGTCACTTTGGATAAAAGTGTCAGCTAAATGACTAAATGTAAAATGTAAATGTTATCAAAGAGTTGTGACAAAGATATGTACTGGAGATGGGATATTTTACAGTTAATAAAAAAGGCAAAAATAACCTACTAGTACTGCATGCAACATGGTTTGGGCCTCAATATGCATCTGTAAAAAAGGAGCCTTGTGTGGTTCCAGTGAGCCAATTTTCATTCATATTTATTGAGGTCAGAGGTCAAGGGACCCCTTTTGACAATGGCAATTTTCTGCCATCAAATTGTAGCTTGATTTGAAACAATAATACACATGATACCACTATAGCTTAAAGAATTAGCACGCCAGAGCACGTCTCAATTAGGGCAAAAATCATAATTACAATTATTTTGAATGATATTGAAATCATGATTATTAAACATAATGGAAGATAAGGAACAACTCCCTGTAATCTAGCAATAGGACAAAAGGGAGAAACCTCAGAGGGGGAGTTCAAAGGGGACCCCCCCCCCCCCCATCAGGGTGTCGGTGATATATGGTGTTGCTATGGATGATAGATGGATGGAGAATAGAACAAGCGAATCTGCATATATACATGCAATATAAACACATATGGAACAGTGCCCAGCACTATCGACCAGTATTCGGCCCGCCGCAGCATTCACGTGAGAGCAACACAAATCTTTTAGTTCAAGTTCAAGTTCTTTAATAGTTGTCATACAGAAGTACAGAATACTTTCATACAAAATGCTTCTTACTGTTACGCTCCAGAGACTGTGCTAGACAAGATAGTATCAAATAACATAATAACATAATATAGCATGAATTTAGAAGAAGAAAATGAGGTCACAGTGTTCGGTATAGACATATGTACAATGTTCTGAGTTACCATATAATATACAATACACAATACTATGCAGTGTACTAATGTACAGTACTATCTAGTGCAAAGCAGAAATGGGATGAGGTACAATTTTAGGTACAATTTACAGTAAGGTGTACGAGTTGTAGTGCAATCCTTCATCCATAAATATAAAGTGTGGGGAGTGGGTGCTACAGTGTGTTTGTTTAAAGTGGGTGTGTGCTATAAAGTGTGTGGAGTGGGTGCTACAGTGTGTTTGTTTAAAGTGAGTGTGTGCGTGTGGATGTGTGTGCTATGTGCGTTTGGTGGTTGTTGTTGTGTAGTGTTCATTCATTGTTCGTTTAGCAGCCTGATGGCCTGGGGATAGAAGCTACTTCTGAGTCTTTCTGTGCTCGCCTTGAGACTCCGGTATCGCTTGCCTGACCGCAGCAGTTCAAAGAGGCAGTTGTTCGGGTGACTGGAGTCTTTAATGATTCTCTTAGCCTTGCCCTTGCAACGCTTGTAGTAAATGTTCTGGAGGGTGGGGAGCCCCCCTCCAATTGTGCGTTCGGCTGCACGTGTCACTCTTTGTAGTCTGCTTCGGTCTTGTGCAGTGCTATTCCCAAACCAGGAGGTGATGTTGCCGGTCAAGATGCTCTCTATTGTACATGAGTAGAAGTTCTTAAGGATCTTCTGGCTGACTTGGAACTTCCTTAGGCGCCTGAGGAAGTAGAGGCGTTGTCGTGCCTTCTTCACCACACTGTTAATGTGTGTGGTCCATGTCAAGTCCTCGGATATGTAGGCTCTGAGGTACTTGAAGCTGTTGACTCTCTCAACCGGTGCCCCGTCGATGCTGAGGGGGCTGTAGTCCTTGACCCCCAACCTCCTGAAGTCCACAATCATCTCCTTTGTTTTGCTGACGTTCAGGGAGAGGCTGTTTTCCTGGCACCATCCCGCCAGGACCTTGACCTCTTCCAGGTAGGCCCTCTCGTCGTTGGCAGAGATCAGGCCCACCACCACTGTGTCGTCAGCAAATTTGACGATTGTATTGCTACTCCGCTGAGCCACACAGTCGTGTGTGTACAGGGAGTAGAGGAGGGGACTCAGAACACAGCCCTGGGGGGCCCCTATGTTGAGGGTGATGGATGAGGAGGTGCAGTTGCCTGCTCTCACCACCTGGGGTCTGCCAGTCAGGAAGTCCAAGACCCACTGGCAGAGGTCATAGCCCAAGCCCAGGTCCCTGAGCTTGGCTATGAGTATGGAGGGGACTATGGTATTGAATGCCGAGCTGTAGTCGATGAATAGCATTCTCACATAGTTCCCCTGCCTCTTGTCCAGGTGTGATGCTGCTGTGTGCAGCACATGGGATATGGCGTCCTCCGTGGACCTGTTGGGGCGGTATGCAAATTGCAGGGGGTCCATGTTGATGGGGAGGGAGGAGCAGATGTAGCCCTTTACTAGCTTCTCAAAGCACTTCATGGCTATTGATATTTTTTGTGTTTTTTCGTTTCTTTTTCATAATGATCACAGTTTGAATGTTTAAGAACATATTTACTATAAAAGCGAACAGTTATACTATCTCTAATAGTAACAATTCTTTGCTTTAAAAAAGGC
>NW_028173717.1:0-2000 GCF_963971535.1 Notolepis coatsorum | reverse complement strand
CTATCTCTCTTATCTGTCTCACTCCTCTCTATCTCTCTTCTCTGTCTCCCCCCTCTCTCTATCTCTCTTCTCTGTCTCCCTCCCTCTCTCTATCTCTCTTATATGTCTCCCTCCCTCTCTCCATCTCTATTCTATGTCTCCCTCCCTCTCTCTATCTCTCTTCTCTGTCTCCCTCCCTCTCTCCATCTCTCTTCTATGTCTCCCTCCCTCCATCTCTCTTCTATGTATCCCTCCCTCTCTCTATCTCTCTTCTATGTCTCCCTCCCTCCCTCTCTCCATCTCTCTTCTCTGTCTCCCTCCCTCTCTCTATCTCTCTTCTCTGTCTCCCTTCCTCTCTTCTATGTATCCCTCCCTCTCTCTATCTCTCTTCTCTGTCTCCCTCCCTCTCTCCATCTCTCTTCTATGTCTCCCCCTCTCTCTATCTCTCTTATCTGTCTCCCTCCTCTCTATCTCTCTTCTCTGTCTCCCCCCTCTCTCTATCTCTCTTCTATGTCTCCCTCCCTCTCTCTATCTCTCTTCTATGTCTCCCTCCCTCTCTCCATCTCTATTCTATGTCTCCCTCCCTCTCTCTATCTCTCTTCTCTGTCTCCCTCCCTCTCTCCATCTCTATTCTATGTCTCCCTCCCTCCCTCCATCTCTCTTCTATGTATCCCTCCCTCTCTCTATCTCTCTTCTATGTCTCCCTCCCTCTCTCTATCTCTCTTCTATGTCTCCCTCCCTCTCTCTATCTCTCTACTCTGTCTCCCTCCCTCTCTCTATCTCTCTTCTCTGTCTCCCTCCCTCTCTCTATCTCTCTTCTATGTCTCCCTCCCTCTCTCTATCTCTCTTCTATGTCTCCCCCTCTCTCTATCTCTCTTCTATGTCTCCCTCCCTCTCTCTATCTCTCTTCTATGTCTCCCTCCCTCTCTCTATCTCTCTTCTATGTCTCCCTCCCTCTCTCTATCTCTCTTCTCTGTCTCCCTCCCTCTCTCTATCTCTCTTCTATGTCTCCCTCCCTCTCTCTATCTCTCTTCTATGTCTCCCTCCCTCTCTCTATCTCTCTTCTATGTCTCCCCCTCTCTATATCTCTCTTCTCTGTCTCCATCCCTCTCTCTATCTCTCTTCTCTGTCTCCCTCCCTCCCTCTCTATCTCTCTTCTCTGTCTCCCTCCCTCCCTCTCTATCTCTCTTCTATGTCCCCCCTCTCTCTATCTCTCTTCTCTGTCTCCCTCCCTCTCTCTATCTCTCTTCTCTGTCTCCCTCCCTCCCTCCCTCCCTCTCTATCTCTCTTCTCTGTCTCCCTCCCTCCCTCTCTATATCTCTTCTATGTATCCCTCCCTCTCTCTATCTCTCTTCTCTGTCTCCCTCCCTCTCTCCATCTCTCTTCTATGTCTCCCCCTCTCTCTATCTCTCTTATCTGTCTCCCTCCTCTCTATCTCTCTTCTCTGTCTCCCCCCTCTCTCTATCTCTCTTCTATGTCTCCCTCCCTCTCTCTATCTCTCTTCTATGTCTCCCTCCCTCTCTCCATCTCTATTCTATGTCTCCCTCCCTCTCTCTATCTCTCTTCTCTGTCTCCCTCCCTCTCTCCATCTCTCTTCTATGTCTCCCTCCCTCCCTCCATCTCTCTTCTATGTATCCCTCCCTCTCTCTATCTCTCTTCTATGTCTCCCTCCCTCTCTCTATCTCTCTTCTATGTCTCCCTCCCTCTCTCTATCTCTCTACTCTGTCTCCATCCCTCTCTCTATCTCTCTTCTCTGTCTCCCTCCCTCTCTCTATCTCTCTTCTATGTCTCCCTCCCTCTCTCTATCTCTCTTCTATGTCTCCCCCTCTCTCTATCTCTCTTCTATGTCTCCCTCCCTCTCTCTATCTCTCTTCTATGTCTCCCTCCCTCTCTCTATCTCTCTTCTATGTCTCCCTCCCTCTCTCTATCTCTCTTCTATGTCTCCCCCTCTCTCTATCTCTCTTCTATGTCTCCCTCCCTCTCTCTATCTCTCTTCTATGTCTCCCTCCCTCTCTCTATCT
>NW_028173718.1:0-3000 GCF_963971535.1 Notolepis coatsorum | reverse complement strand
TTGATGTTATTGTAGCTGGTAATTAGGCAGAGCAGAGGGATTGAACTCACAGTGACAGAATAGAGTATAATGTAGACCTAGCAGCAGGGAGTCAGATAACAGATAAAGGGATGGATAGAAGAGAAAAAGGAGGAGTAAAATGTAGACCTAGCAGGGAGTCAGGCGTGTCCTTGGTCTTATTCTGATTCCACTGGTCTGACAACCCTCCCATCATAGACATAGGACCTGAGAGAGAGACATAGAGAGAGACAGAGAGAGAGAGAGAGAGAGAGAGAGAGAGAGAGAGAGAGAGAGAGAGAGAGAGAGGAGAGAGAGAGAGAGAGAGAGAGAGAGAGAGAGAGAGAGAGAGAGAGAGAGAGAGAGAGAGAGAGAGAGAGAGAGAGAGAGAGAGAGAGAGAGAGAGAGAGAGAGAGAGAGAGAGAGAGAGAGAGAGAGAGAGGGAGAGAGAGAGAGAGAGAGAGGGAAAGAGAGCTCGGAAGAGAGAGAGATGGAGGAGAGAGAAAAAGAAAGAAAAGAGAGGGAGGAGAGAGAGAGGAGAGAGATGGAGGAGAGAGAGACATAGAGAGAGATATGAGCAAGAGAGAGACATAGAAAGAGAGAAGTAGAGAGAGATGGATGAAAAGGAGAGACATAGATAGAGAGGAGAAAGATAGAGTCAGTAGGGAAAGGGAGGGAGGAGAGAAAGGGGGAGAGAAAGAGAGAGACATAGAGAGAGACATAGAGAGAGAGGATGATAGATTGCAGTGAAAAGACAGTAAGAAAAGAGGGGAAATAATAGAGAAATCAGAACTGATCAGAATCAACCAACCAATCAACCAACCAATCAATCAATCAATGGATCACAGAAGAGCAGATTGTCACCTGACATGTAGTCGGAACCGAAGGCAGTCTGGCCAGGAGGGTCCTGCCTTCCCCCTGATGACATCATTGATGACATCATCCCCGTACCTGAGAGACAGAGAGAGACAGAGGTAAAAAATAAAGCTGCTATAATTATTTCCTGACCACTAGAGGGCAGCAATGGGCAAGTAAACAAAACTCGAAAACTCCTGTCACTTCAAACAATACTTACAATACTTCACCTACAAACAGTTATTGTACTGTTCTGCCAGTACAATAACAATATTTTTTTTAACAAAAGCAAAATGTACTTCAAATAAAAAATTTAAGTATTGTAATAACAAAACACATCACCCAGACAGGACTTCTCACTATCCACCACCAAACACACACACACACACACACGCACACACGCACGCACGCACGCACACACACACACACACACACACACACACACACACACACACACACACACACACACACACACACACACACACACACACACACACACACACACACACACACACACACACACACACACACACACACACACACACACACACACACACACACACACACACACACACACACACACACACACACACACACACACACACACACACGCACACAGCTACAAGCACTCAGGGGAAGGGTGTTGGGAGAGGTAAGGACAGAAAGGAAGGGGGGGGTGAAATATGCCTGCAGCCCCCTCCTATGACTATGCTAGTGGGAAATCATGCTGGAAATAAGAAATGAAAGCTGACAGGCCTTATAGTACTGTTCAGTAGAACCCTTCAGGGGGGGGAATCTAAAGTGCTCCATCTTGAGACGTGTCATCACCTCCTCTACCTCCTCTGCCAGAGCTCACCTCCTCTACCTCCTCTACCAGAGCTCACCTCCTCTACCAGAGCTCACCTCCTCTACCAGAGCTCACCTCCTCTACCAGAGCTCACCTCCTCTACCAGAGCTCACCTCCTCTACCAGAGCTCACCTCCTCTACCTCCTCTACCAGAGATCACCTCCTCTACCTCCTCTACCAGAGCTCACCTCCTCTACCTCCTCTACCAGAGATCACCTCCTCTACCTCCTCTACCAGAGCTCACCTCCTCTACCTCCTCTACCAGAGCTCACCTCCTCTACCTCCTCTACCAGAGCTCACCTCCTCTACCAGAGCTCACCTCCTCTACCTCCTCCACCTCCTCTACCAGAGCTCACCTCCTCTACCAGAGCTCACCTCCTCTACCTCCTCTTCCTCCTCCACCTCCTCTACCAGAGCTCACCTCCTCCACCTCCTCTACCTCCTCTACCTGAGCTCACCTCCTCTACCAGAGCTCACCTCCTCTACCTCCTCTACCAGAGCTCACCTCCTCTACCAGAGCTCACCGCCTCTACCTCCTCCACCTCCTCCACCTCCTCTACCTCCTCCACCTCCTCTACCAGAGCTCACCTCTCTACCTCCTCTACCTCCTCTACCTCCTCCACCTCCTCTACCAGAGCTCACCTCTTCTACCTCTTCCACCTCCTCTACCAGAGCTCACCTCCTCTACCTCCTCCACCTCCTCTACCTCCTCTACCTCCTCCACCTCCTCTACCAGAGCTCACCTCTTCTACCTCCTCCACCTCCTCTACCAGAGCTCACCTCCTCTACCTCCTCTACCAGAGCTCACCTCCTCTACCTCCTCTACCAGAGCTCACCTCCTCCACCTCCTCTACCTCCTCCACCTCCTCTACCTCCTCTACCTCCACCTCCTCTACCTCTTCTACCTCCTCTGCCTCCTCTACCTCCTCCACCTCCTCTACCTCCTCTACCTCCACCTCCTCTACCTCTTCTACCTCCTCTGCCTCATCCACCTCCTCTACCTCTTCTACCTCCTCTGCCTCCTCTACCTCCTCCACCTCCTCTACCTCCTCTACCTCCTCTACCTCCTCTACCTCATCCGCCTTCTCTACCTCCTCTGCCTCCTCTACCTCCTCTACCTCCTCTACCTCCTCTGCCTCCTCTACCTCATCCGCCGTCTCTACCTCCTCTACCTCCTCTACCTCCTCTGCCTCCTCCTCCTCTGCCTCCTCTACCTCCTCTACCTCCTCTACCTCCTCTACCTCCTCTACCAGAGCTCACCTCCTCTACCTCATCCACCTCTTCTACCTCCTCTACCTCCT
>NW_028173719.1:0-1000 GCF_963971535.1 Notolepis coatsorum | reverse complement strand
AGCTACTAAACCACCTGAACCTGCCTGAGCTGCTCTCACTGGCTGCTTTTAAAAACACTTCTAAACGATTATGGAATCCAGCACATCTGGCTGCCGATGTTTTGACTGACATTTTAATGGTTCTGTGAATTGTCCTTGTTTTTGTTTTAACACCAGCACAGCCATGGAGAAAATGCCACTAATTCCCACCAGGAACGGGTCACATGACCCGACAGCTTATATGAGAAATATGAGAAAAATAAACAGTGTAAAAAATATAATTACCTCTGAATATAAAAACATGAGGTTTACCACAATGAAATGTAGGTTTGAGTGACATAAAAAATTATAATAAAAAACATTGACGGGCAAAGAGCCACATGCGGCTCGCGAGCCACGGGTTGGTCACCCCTGCGCTATAGACGCTCGCAAAGTGCTGTGACTTTCGTCTGTTCCAACGGCCCCCTAATGTGGAATAACGTTCTACTTACATTTTCCTGAAGTCATTTTGAAATGTCAGAAACCGTGCTGCAGATAAAACGGGTACTTTTAGGAAAAGTCATTGCGTGACAGAGCTGGAGCTCGACCGAGTGACGAGGAGACATTTATTGAAAATGCCTCGGGGTCATGTGACCCCTTGTCGGCTGTGCTAGTGTCAATTGCTATATGTTTGTTTTTTAAATAGTTTTCATCTGTAAATGTGAAATTGTAACTGTGCTGCTGCCTGTCTTGGCCACGACGCTCTTGTAAAAGAGATTTTTAATCTCAATGAGACTTTTTCCCATGGTTAAATAAAGGTTACATAAAAAATAAAAAAGAGAGAACCTCTATATAATATTTGTACCCTTTTCAACCCGTGTGCTGACGACCTCACCTGGTGGAAGTGAAGAGAACCTCTCGACCCAGAACACAAAGGGATTCTGAGGCCGGTGTCGAGTCACCGGAGCGGGTCCATCCTCCTCCTCGCGAGCACGGGGCACAGCGGCGTGCGTTCTGACCGACCCGACCGCGAGCACATCAT
>NW_028173720.1:0-1000 GCF_963971535.1 Notolepis coatsorum | reverse complement strand
GACATGAGTTTATTAATGAGCAGAGAGGTGAGGTGACAGCACACACACACACACAGGCCCCCACATGCGCGCACACACACACACACACACACACACACACACACACACACACACACACACACACACACACACACACACACACACACACACACACACACACAGTATCTCTCTTTCACACACACACACTCTCTCTCTTAGCTGTCCATCGTGTTCGATGATGACGCTTGCTCCAGGGATGGGGAGCTGGTGCCTGGAGCCGGCGGTTGTTGAAGAGACTACCATCAAGGCGGTATTCCACATGGACACCGTCTTCATGTCCCAGGGCTCGGCGGAAGAGGCAGGTGACGGCAGAGAGGAGGAGATTAAAGAGCACCGGAGCCAAGACACAGCCCTGCTTCACCCCAACATTAACCTTAAAGGATTCTGACTGGAGTTCACCCGTCTGGACTCTGGCTTGCATCCCGTCATGCAGCTGCTGAAGGTTGGAGAGAAACTTGGGTGGTACCCCAAGTTTGTTGAGGTGTTTTCAGAGCAGCTCACGGCTGATGGTGTCAAAGGCTTTGCTTAGGTCTATGAAGGCTATGTAAAGATCCTTGCGATGCTCTCTGCTCTTCTCTAGCAGCTGCCTCAGGACAAAGACCATGTCGGTGGTGGATCTGGTCTTCCGAAAGCCACATTGAGTTTCCGGAAGCGCAGCTTCAGAGATGTTTTCCACCAGCCTGTTCAGCATGATCTTCGCCAGCACTTTCCCTGCGATGGAGAGGAGAGAGATTCCACGGCTGTTTCCGCAGACTGCTCTGTCCCCTGGACACCCCACCACACTTCTCTGAGACCCGTCAAGCCATTGCGGGTCTAAAGAACGATAAAAGCCCTGGACCCGATGGCATCCCAGCAGAGGTTTTCAAACACGGAGGGTACCTCCTCACGCGCCTTTTGCATGCTGAATGTAGAGTTTAGGGACCAGCTGCAGCGCCGGAGAATCCTTGCTGGAGCTGGAGGC
>NW_028173721.1:85000-97268 GCF_963971535.1 Notolepis coatsorum | reverse complement strand
CCTCATAAAACACCCCAAGTCTTTCAAACTAATGGCATTTGTTTCTTTCCATCTATACGTTGGCTTTTGTCAGCAGGTTATTTCGCTTACGGCCATACCAACCTGAACACGCCCGATCTCGTCCGATCACGGAAGCTAAGCAGGTTCGGGCCTGGTTAGTACTTGGATGGGAGACCGCCTGGGAATACCAGGTGCAGTAAGCATTTTGCACAGCAAGGAGGTGCTACTGATCCCTCATAAAACACCCCAAGTCTTTCAAACTAATGGCATTTGTTTCTTGCCATCTATACGTTGGCTTTTGTCGGCAGGTTATTTCGCTTACGGCCATACCAACCTGAACACGCCCGATCTCGTCCGATCTCGGAAGCTAAGCAGGTTCGGGCCTGTTTAGTACTTGGATGGGAGACCGCCTGGGAATACCAGGTGCAGTAAGCATTTTGCACAGCAAGGAGGTGCTACTTATCCCTCATAAAACACCCCAAGTCTTTCAAACTAATGGCATTTGTTTCTTGCCATCTATACGTTGGCTTTTGTCGGCAGGTTATTTCGCTTACGGCCATACCAACCTGAACACGCCCGATCTCGTCCGATCTCGGAAGCTAAGCAGGTTCGGGCCTGGTTAGTACTTGGATGGGAGACCGCCTGGGAATACCAGGTGCAGTAAGCATTTTGCACAGCAAGGAGGTGCTACTTATCCCTCATAAAACACCCCAAGTCTTTCAAACTAATGGCATTTGTTTCTTGCCATCTATACGTTGGCTTTTGTCGGCAGGTTATTTCGCTTACGGCCATACCAACCTGAACACGCCCGATCTCGTCCGATCTCGGAAGCTAAGCAGGTTCGGGCCTGGTTAGTACTTGGATGGGAGACCGCCTGGGAATACCAGGTGCAGTAAGCATTTTGCACAGCAAGGAGGTGCTACTGATCCCTCATAAAACACCCCAAGTCTTTCAAACTAATGGCATTTGTTTCTTGCCATCTATACGTTGGCTTTTGTCGGCAGGTTATTTCGCTTACGGCCATACCAACCTGAACACGCCCGATCTCGTCCGATCTCGGAAGCTAAGCAGGTTCGGGCCTGGTTAGTACTTGGATGGGAGACCGCCTGGGAATACCAGGTGCAGTAAGCATTTTGCACAGCAAGGAGGTGCTACTTATCCCTCATAAAACACCCCAAGTCTTTCAAACTAATGGCATTTGTTTCTTGCCATCTATACGTTGGCTTTTGTCGGCAGGTTAATTCGCTTACGGCCATACCAACCTGAACGCCCGATCTCGTCCGATCTCGGAAGCTAAGCAGGTTCGGGCCTGGTTAGTACTTGGATGGGAGACCGCCTGGGAATACCAGGTGCAGTAAGCATTTTGCACAGCAAGGAGGTGCTACTGATCCCTCATAAAACACCCCAAGTCTTTCAAACTAATGGCATTTGTTTCTTGCCATCTATACGTTGGCTTTTGTCGGCAGGTTATTTCGCTTACGGCCATACCAACCTGAACACGCCCGATCTCGTCCGATCTCGGAAGCTAAGCAGGTTCGGGCCTGGTTAGTACTTGGATGGGAGACCGCCTGGGAATACCAGGTGCAGTAAGCATTTTGCACAGCAAGGAGGTGCTACTGATCCCTCATAAAACACCCCAAGTCTTTCAAACTAATGGCATTTGTTTCTTGCCATCTATACGTTGGCTTTTGTCGGCAGGTTATTTCGCTTACGGCCATACCAACCTGAACACGCCCGATCTCGTCCGATCTCGGAAGCTAAGCAGGTTCGGGCCTGGTTAGTACTTGGATGGGAGACCGCCTGGGAATACCAGGTGCAGTAAGCATTTTGCACAGCAAGGAGGTGCTACTGATCCCTCATAAAACACCCCAAGTCTTTCAAACTAATGGCATTTGTTTCTTGCCATCTATACGTTGGCTTTTGTTGGCAGGTTATTTCGCTTACGGCCATACCAACCTGAACACGCCCGATCTCGTCCGATCTCGGAAGCTAAGCAGGTTCGGGCCTGGTTAGTACTTGGATGGGAGACCGCCTGGGAATACCAGGTGCAGTAAGCATTTTGCACAGCAAGGAGGTGCTACTGATCCCTCATAAAACACCCCAAGTCTTTCAAACTAATGGCATTTGTTTCTTGCCATCTATACGTTGGCTTTTGTCGGCAGGTTATTTCGCTTACGGCCATACCAACCTGAACACGCCCGATCTCGTCCGATCTCGGAAGCTAAGCAGGTTCGGGCCTGGTTAGTACTTGGATGGGAGACCGCCTGGGAATACCAGGTGCAGTAAGCATTTTGCACAGCAAGGAGGTGCTACTGATCCCTCATAAAACACCCCAAGTCTTTCAAACTAATGGCATTTGTTTCTTGCCATCTATACGTTGGCTTTTGTCGGCAGGTTATTTCGCTTACGGCCATACCAACCTGAACACGCCCGATCTCGTCCGATCTCGGAAGCTAAGCAGGTTCGGGCCTGGTTAGTACTTGGATGGGAGACCGCCTGGGAATACCAGGTGCAGTAAGCATTTTGCACAGCAAGGAGGTGCTACTGATCCCTCATAAAACACCCCAAGTCTTTCAAACTAATGGCATTTGTTTCTTGCCATCTATACGTTGGCTTTTGTCGGCAGGTTATTTCGCTTACGGCCATACCAACCTGAACACGCCCGATCTCGTCCGATCTCGGAAGCTAAGCAGGTTCGGGCCTGGTTAGTACTTGGATGGGAGACCGCCTGGGAATACCAGGTGCAGTAAGCATTTTGCACAGCAAGGAGGTGCTACTGATCCCTCATAAAACACCCCAAGTCTTTCAAACTAATGGCATTTGTTTCTTGCCATCTATACGTTGGCTTTTGTCGGCAGGTGATTTCGCTTACGGCCATACCAACCTGAACACGCCCGATCTCGTCCGATCTCGGAAGCTAAGCAGGTTCGGGCCTGGTTAGTACTTGGATGGGAGACCGCCTGGGAATACCAGGTGCAGTAAGCATTTTGCACAGCAAGGAGGTGCTACTGATCCCTCATAAAACACCCCAAGTCTTTCAAACTAATGGCATTTGTTTCTTGCCATCTATACGTTGGCTTTTGTCGGCAGGTTATTTCGCTTACGGCCATACCAACCTGAACACGCCCGATCTCGTCCGATCTCGGAAGCTAAGCAGGTTCGGGCCTGGTTAGTACTTGGATGGGAGACCGCCTGGGAATACCAGGTGCAGTAAGCATTTTGCACAGCAAGGAGGTGCTACTGATCCCTCATAAAACACCCCAAGTCTTTCAAACTAATGGCATTTGTTTCTTGCCATCTATACGTTGGCTTTTGTCGGCAGGTTATTTCGCTTACGGCCATACCTACCTGAACACGCCCGATCTCGTCCGATCTCGGAAGCTAAGCAGGTTCGGGCCTGGTTAGTACTTGGATGGGAGACCGCCTGGGAATACCAGGTGCAGTAAGCATTTTGCACAGCAAGGAGGTGCTACTTATCCCTCATAAAACACCCCAAGTCTTTCAAACTAATGGCATTTGTTTCTTGCCATCTATACGTTGGCTTTTGTCGGCAGGTTAATTCGCTTACGGCCATACCAACCTGAACGCCCGATCTCGTCCGATCTCGGAAGCTAAGCAGGTTCGGGCCTGGTTAGTACTTGGATGGGAGACCGCCTGGGAATACCAGGTGCAGTAAGCATTTTGCACAGCAAGGAGGTGCTACTGATCCCTCATAAAACACCCCAAGTCTTTCAAACTAATGGCATTTGTTTCTTGCCATCTATACGTTGGCTTTTGTCGGCAGGTTATTTCGCTTACGGCCATACCAACCTGAACACGCCCGATCTCGTCCGATCTCGGAAGCTAAGCAGGTTCGGGCCTGGTTAGTACTTGGATGGGAGACCGCCTGGGAATACCAGGTGCAGTAAGCATTTTGCACAGCAAGGAGGTGCTACTTATCCCTCATAAAACACCCCAAGTCTTTCAAACTAATGGCATTTGTTTCTTGCCATCTATACGTTGGCTTTTGTCGGCAGGTTATTTCGCTTACGGCCATACCAACCTGAACACGCCCGATCTCGTCCGATCTCGGAAGCTAAGCAGGTTCGGGCCTGGTTAGTACTTGGATGGGAGACCGCCTGGGAATACCAGGTGCAGTAAGCATTTTGCACAGCAAGGAGGTGCTACTGATCCCTCATAAAACACCCCAAGTCTTTCAAACTAATGGCATTTGTTTCTTGCCATCTATACGTTGGCTTTTGTCGGCAGGTTATTTCGCTTACGGCCATACCAACCTGAACACGCCCGATCTCGTCCGATCTCGGAAGCTAAGCAGGTTCGGGCCTGGTTAGTACTTGGATGGGAGACCGCCTGGGAATACCAGGTGCAGTAAGCATTTTGCACAGCAAGGAGGTGCTACTGATCCCTCATAAAACACCCCAAGTCTTTCAAACTAATGGCATTTGTTTCTTGCCATCTATACGTTGGCTTTTGTCGGCAGGTGATTTTGCTTACGGCCATACCAACCTGAACACGCCCGATCTCGTCCGATCTCGGAAGCTAAGCAGGTTCGGGCCTGGTTAGTACTTGGATGGGAGACCGCCTGGGAATACCAGGTGCAGTAAGCATTTTGCACAGCAAGGAGGTGCTACTGATCCCTCATAAAACACCCCAAGTCTTTCAAACTAATGGCATTTGTTTCTTGCCATCTATACGTTGGCTTTTGTCGGCAGGTTATTTCGCTTACGGCCATACCAACCTGAACACGCCCGATCTCGTCCGATCTCGGAAGCTAAGCAGGTTCGGGCCTGGTTAGTACTTGGATGGGAGACCGCCTGGGAATACCAGGTGCAGTAAGCATTTTGCACAGCAAGGAGGTGCTACTGATCCCTCATAAAACACCCCAAGTCTTTCAAACTAATGGCATTTGTTTCTTTCCATCTATACGTTGGCTTTTGTCAGCAGGTTATTTCGCTTACGGCCATACCAACCTGAACACGCCCGATCTCGTCCGATCACGGAAGCTAAGCAGGTTCGGGCCTGGTTAGTACTTGGATGGGAGACCGCCTGGGAATACCAGGTGCAGTAAGCATTTTGCACAGCAAGGAGGTGCTACTGATCCCTCATAAAACACCCCAAGTCTTTCAAACTAATGGCATTTGTTTCTTGCCATCTATACGTTGGCTTTTGTCGGCAGGTTATTTCGCTTACGGCCATACCAACCTGAACACGCCCGATCTCGTCCGATCTCGGAAGCTAAGCAGGTTCGGGCCTGTTTAGTACTTGGATGGGAGACCGCCTGGGAATACCAGGTGCAGTAAGCATTTTGCACAGCAAGGAGGTGCTACTTATCCCTCATAAAACACCCCAAGTCTTTCAAACTAATGGCATTTGTTTCTTGCCATCTATACGTTGGCTTTTGTCGGCAGGTTATTTCGCTTACGGCCATACCAACCTGAACACGCCCGATCTCGTCCGATCTCGGAAGCTAAGCAGGTTCGGGCCTGGTTAGTACTTGGATGGGAGACCGCCTGGGAATACCAGGTGCAGTAAGCATTTTGCACAGCAAGGAGGTGCTACTTATCCCTCATAAAACACCCCAAGTCTTTCAAACTAATGGCATTTGTTTCTTGCCATCTATACGTTGGCTTTTGTCGGCAGGTTATTTCGCTTACGGCCATACCAACCTGAACACGCCCGATCTCGGAAGCTAAGCAGGTTCGGGCCTGGTTAGTACTTGGATGGGAGACCGCCTGGGAATACCAGGTGCAGTAAGCATTTTGCACAGCAAGGAGGTGCTACTGATCCCTCATAAAACACCCCAAGTCTTTCAAACTAATGGCATTTGTTTCTTGCCATCTATACGTTGGCTTTTGTCGGCAGGTTATTTCGCTTACGGCCATACCAACCTGAACACGCCCGATCTCGTCCGATCTCGGAAGCTAAGCAGGTTCGGGCCTGGTTAGTACTTGGATGGGAGACCGCCTGGGAATACCAGGTGCAGTAAGCATTTTGCACAGCAAGGAGGTGCTACTTATCCCTCATAAAACACCCCAAGTCTTTCAAACTAATGGCATTTGTTTCTTGCCATCTATACGTTGGCTTTTGTCGGCAGGTTAATTCGCTTACGGCCATACCAACCTGAACGCCCGATCTCGTCCGATCTCGGAAGCTAAGCAGGTTCGGGCCTGGTTAGTACTTGGATGGGAGACCGCCTGGGAATACCAGGTGCAGTAAGCATTTTGCACAGCAAGGAGGTGCTACTGATCCCTCATAAAACACCCCAAGTCTTTCAAACTAATGGCATTTGTTTCTTGCCATCTATACGTTGGCTTTTGTCGGCAGGTTATTTCGCTTACGGCCATACCAACCTGAACACGCCCGATCTCGTCCGATCTCGGAAGCTAAGCAGGTTCGGGCCTGGTTAGTACTTGGATGGGAGACCGCCTGGGAATACCAGGTGCAGTAAGCATTTTGCACAGCAAGGAGGTGCTACTGATCCCTCATAAAACACCCCAAGTCTTTCAAACTAATGGCATTTGTTTCTTGCCATCTATACGTTGGCTTTTGTCGGCAGGTTATTTCGCTTACGGCCATACCAACCTGAACACGCCCGATCTCGTCCGATCTCGGAAGCTAAGCAGGTTCGGGCCTGGTTAGTACTTGGATGGGAGACCGCCTGGGAATACCAGGTGCAGTAAGCATTTTGCACAGCAAGGAGGTGCTACTGATCCCTCATAAAACACCCCAAGTCTTTCAAACTAATGGCATTTGTTTCTTGCCATCTATACGTTGGCTTTTGTTGGCAGGTTATTTCGCTTACGGCCATACCAACCTGAACACGCCCGATCTCGTCCGATCTCGGAAGCTAAGCAGGTTCGGGCCTGGTTAGTACTTGGATGGGAGACCGCCTGGGAATACCAGGTGCAGTAAGCATTTTGCACAGCAAGGAGGTGCTACTGATCCCTCATAAAACACCCCAAGTCTTTCAAACTAATGGCATTTGTTTCTTGCCATCTATACGTTGGCTTTTGTCGGCAGGTTATTTCGCTTACGGCCATACCAACCTGAACACGCCCGATCTCGTCCGATCTCGGAAGCTAAGCAGGTTCGGGCCTGGTTAGTACTTGGATGGGAGACCGCCTGGGAATACCAGGTGCAGTAAGCATTTTGCACAGCAAGGAGGTGCTACTGATCCCTCATAAAACACCCCAAGTCTTTCAAACTAATGGCATTTGTTTCTTGCCATCTATACGTTGGCTTTTGTCGGCAGGTTATTTCGCTTACGGCCATACCAACCTGAACACGCCCGATCTCGTCCGATCTCCGAAGCTAAGCAGGTTCGGGCCTGGTTAGTACTTGGATGGGAGACCGCCTGGGAATACCAGGTGCAGTAAGCATTTTGCACAGCAAGGAGGTGCTACTGATCCCTCATAAAACACCCCAAGTCTTTCAAACTAATGGCATTTGTTTCTTGCCATCTATACGTTGGCTTTTGTCGGCAGGTTATTTCGCTTACGGCCATACCAACCTGAACACGCCCGATCTCGTCCGATCTCGGAAGCTAAGCAGGTTCGGGCCTGGTTAGTACTTGGATGGGAGACCGCCTGGGAATACCAGGTGCAGTAAGCATTTTGCACAGCAAGGAGGTGCTACTGATCCCTCATAAAACACCCCAAGTCTTTCAAACTAATGGCATTTGTTTCTTGCCATCTATACGTTGGCTTTTGTCGGCAGGTGATTTCGCTTACGGCCATACCAACCTGAACACGCCCGATCTCGTCCGATCTCGGAAGCTAAGCAGGTTCGGGCCTGGTTAGTACTTGGATGGGAGACCGCCTGGGAATACCAGGTGCAGTAAGCATTTTGCACAGCAAGGAGGTGCTACTGATCCCTCATAAAACACCCCAAGTCTTTCAAACTAATGGCATTTGTTTCTTGCCATCTATACGTTGGCTTTTGTCGGCAGGTTATTTCGCTTACGGCCATACCAACCTGAACACGCCCGATCTCGTCCGATCTCGGAAGCTAAGCAGGTTCGGGCCTGGTTAGTACTTGGATGGGAGACCGCCTGGGAATACCAGGTGCAGTAAGCATTTTGCACAGCAAGGAGGTGCTACTGATCCCTCATAAAACACCCCAAGTCTTTCAAACTAATGGCATTTGTTTCTTGCCATCTATACGTTGGCTTTTGTCGGCAGGTTATTTCGCTTACGGCCATACCTACCTGAACACGCCCGATCTCGTCCGATCTCGGAAGCTAAGCAGGTTCGGGCCTGGTTAGTACTTGGATGGGAGACCGCCTGGGAATACCAGGTGCAGTAAGCATTTTGCACAGCAAGGAGGTGCTACTTATCCCTCATAAAACACCCCAAGTCTTTCAAACTAATGGCATTTGTTTCTTGCCATCTATACGTTGGCTTTTGTCGGCAGGTTAATTCGCTTACGGCCATACCAACCTGAACGCCCGATCTCGTCCGATCTCGGAAGCTAAGCAGGTTCGGGCCTGGTTAGTACTTGGATGGGAGACCGCCTGGGAATACCAGGTGCAGTAAGCATTTTGCACAGCAAGGAGGTGCTACTGATCCCTCATAAAACACCCCAAGTCTTTCAAACTAATGGCATTTGTTTCTTGCCATCTATACGTTGGCTTTTGTCGGCAGGTTATTTCGCTTACGGCCATACCAACCTGAACACGCCCGATCTCGTCCGATCTCGGAAGCTAAGCAGGTTCGGGCCTGGTTAGTACTTGGATGGGAGACCGCCTGGGAATACCAGGTGCAGTAAGCATTTTGCACAGCAAGGAGGTGCTACTTATCCCTCATAAAACACCCCAAGTCTTTCAAACTAATGGCATTTGTTTCTTGCCATCTATACGTTGGCTTTTGTCGGCAGGTTATTTCGCTTACGGCCATACCAACCTGAACACGCCCGATCTCGTCCGATCTCGGAAGCTAAGCAGGTTCGGGCCTGGTTAGTACTTGGATGGGAGACCGCCTGGGAATACCAGGTGCAGTAAGCATTTTGCACAGCAAGGAGGTGCTACTGATCCCTCATAAAACACCCCAAGTCTTTCAAACTAATGGCATTTGTTTCTTGCCATCTATACGTTGGCTTTTGTCGGCAGGTTATTTCACTTACGGCCATACCAACCTGAACACGCCCGATCTCGTCCGATCTCGGAAGCTAAGCAGGTTCGGGCCTGGTTAGTACTTTGATGGGAGACCGCCTGGGAATACCAGGTGCAGTAAGCATTTTGCACAGCAAGGAGGTGCTACTTATCCCTCATAAAACACCCCAAGTCTTTCAAACTAATGGCATTTGTTTCTTGCCATCTATACGTTGGCTTTTGTCGGCAGGTTAATTCGCTTACGGCCATACCAACCTGAACGCCCGATCTCGTCCGATCTCGGAAGCTAAGCAGGTTCGGGCCTGGTTAGTACTTGGATGGGATACCGCCTGGGAATACCAGGTGCAGTAAGCATTTTGCACAGCAAGGAGGTGCTACTGATCCCTCATAAAACACCCCAAGTCTTTCAAACTAATGGCATTTGTTTCTTGCCATCTATACGTTGGCTTTTGTCGGCAGGTTATTTCGCTTACGGCCATACCAACCTGAACACGCCCGATCTCGTCCGATCTCGGAAGCTAAGCAGGTTCGGGCCTGGTTAGTACTTGGATCGGAGACCGCCTGGGAATACCAGGTGCAGTAAGCATTTTGCACAGCAAGGAGGTGCTACTGATCCCTCATAAAACACCCCAAGTCTTTCAAACTAATGGCATTTGTTTCTTGCCATCTATACGTTGGCTTTTGTCGGCAGGTTATTTCGCTTACGGCCATACCAACCTGAACACGCCCGATCTCGTCCGATCTCGGAAGCTAAGCAGGTTCGGGCCTGGTTAGTACTTGGATGGGAGACCGCCTGGGAATACCAGGTGCAGTAAGCATTTTGCACAGCAAGGAGGTGCTACTGATCCCTCATAAAACACCCCAAGTCTTTCAAACTAATGGCATTTGTTTCTTGCCATCTATACGTTGGCTTTTGTCGGCAGGTTATTTCGCTTACGGCCATACCAACCTGAACACGCCCGATCTCGTCCGATCTCGGAAGCTAAGCAGGTTCGGGCCTGGTTAGTACTTGGATGGGAGACCGCCTGGGAATACCAGGTGCAGTAAGCATTTTGCACAGCAAGGAGGTGCTACTTATCCCTCATAAAACACCCCAAGTCTTTCAAACTAATGGCATTTGTTTCTTGCCATCTATACGTTGGCTTTTGTCGGCAGGTTAATTCGCTTACGGCCATACCAACCTGAACGCCCGATCTCGTCCGATCTCGGAAGCTAAGCAGGTTCGGGCCTGGTTAGTACTTGGATGGGAGACCGCCTGGGAATACCAGGTGCAGTAAGCATTTTGCACAGCAAGGAGGTGCTACTGATCCCTCATAAAACACCCCAAGTCTTTCAAACTAATGGCATTTGTTTCTTGCCATCTATACGTTGGCTTTTGTCAGCAGGTTATTTCGCTTACGGCCATACCAACCTGAACACGCCCGATCTCGTCCGATCTCGGAAGCTAAGCAGGGTCGGGCCTGGTTAGTACTTGGATGGGAGACCGCCTGGGAATACCAGGTGCAGTAAGCATTTTGCACAGCAAGGAGGTGCTACTGATCCCTCATAAAACACCCCAAGTCTTTCAAACTAATGGCATTTGTTTCTTGCCATCTATACGTTGGCTTTTGTCGGCAGGTTATTTCGCTTACGGCCATACCAACCTGAACACGCCCGATCTCGTCCGATCTCGGAAGCTAAGCAGGTTCGGGCCTGGTTAGTACTTGGATGGGAGACCGCCTGGGAATACCAGGTGCAGTAAGCATTTTGCACAGCAAGGAGGTGCTACTTATCCCTCATAAAACACCCCAAGTCTTTCAAACTAATGGCATTTGTTTCTTGCCATCTATACGTTGGCTTTTGTCGGCAGGTTAATTCGCTTACGGCCATACCAACCTGAACGCCCGATCTCGTCCGATCTCGGAAGCTAAGCAGGTTCGGGCCTGGTTAGTACTTGGATGGGAGACCGCCTGGGAATACCAGGTGCAGTAAGCATTTTGCACAGCAAGGAGGTGCTACTGATCCCTCATAAAACACCCCAAGTCTTTCAAACTAATGGCATTTGTTTCTTGCCATCTATACGTTGGCTTTTGTCGGCAGGTTATTTCGCTTACGGCCATACCAACCTGAACACGCCCGATCTCGTCCGATCTCGGAAGCTAAGCAGGTTCGGGCCTGGTTAGTACTTGGATGGGAGACCGCCTGGGAATACCAGGTGCAGTAAGCATTTTGCACAGCAAGGAGGTGCTACTGATCCCTCATAAAACACCCCAAGTCTTTCAAACTAATGGCATTTGTTTCTTGCCATCTATACGTTGGCTTTTGTCGGCAGGTTATTTCGCTTACGGCCATACCAACCTGAACACGCCCGATCTCGTCCGATCTCGGAAGCTAAGCAGGTTCGGGCCTGGTTAGTACTTGGATGGGAGACCGCCTGGGAATACCAGGTGCAGTAAGCATTTTGCACAGCAAGGAGGTGCTACTGATCCCTCATAAAACACCCCAAGTCTTTCAAACTAATGGCATTTGTTTCTTGCCATCTATACGTTGGCTTTTGTCGGCAGGTTATTTCGCTTACGGCCATACCTACCTGAACACGCCCGATCTCGTCCGATCTCGGAAGCTAAGCAGGTTCGGGCCTGGTTAGTACTTGGATGGGAGACCGCCTGGGAATACCAGGTGCAGTAAGCATTTTGCACAGCAAGGAGGTGCTACTTATCCCTCATAAAACACCCCAAGTCTTTCAAACTAATGGCATTTGTTTCTTGCCATCTATACGTTGGCTTTTGTCGGCAGGTTAATTCGCTTACGGCCATACCAACCTGAACGCCCGATCTCGTCCGATCTCGGAAGCTAAGCAGGTTCGGGCCTGGTTAGTACTTGGATGGGAGACCGCCTGGGAATACCAGGTGCAGTAAGCATTTTGCACAGCAAGGAGGTGCTACTGATCCCTCATAAAACACCCCAAGTCTTTCAAACTAATGGCATTTGTTTCTTGCCATCTATACGTTGGCTTTTGTCGGCAGGTTATTTCGCTTACGGCCATACCAACCTGAACACGCCCGATCTCGTCCGATCTCGGAAGCTAAGCAGGTTCGGGCCTGGTTAGTACTTGGATGGGAGACCGCCTGGGAATACCAGGTGCAGTAAGCATTTTGCACAGCAAGGAGGTGCTACTGA
>NW_028173721.1:57500-60000 GCF_963971535.1 Notolepis coatsorum | reverse complement strand
GGGAATACCAGGTGCAGTAAGCATTTTGCACAGCAAGGAGGTGCTACTGATCCCTCATAAAACACCCCAAGTCTTTCAAACTAATGGCATTTGTTTCTTGCCATCTATACGTTGGCTTTTGTCGGCAGGTTATTTCGCTTACGGCCATACCAACCTGAACACGCCCGATCTCGTCCGATCTCGGAAGCTAAGCAGGTTCGGGCCTGGTTAGTACTTGGATGGGAGACCGCCTGGGAATACCAGGTGCAGTAAGCATTTTGCACAGCAAGGAGGCTTATCCCTCATAAAACACCCCAAGTCTTTCAAACTAATGGCATTTGTTTCTTGCCATCTATACGTTGGCTTTTGTCGGCAGGTTATTTCGCTTACGGCCATACCAACCTGAACACGCCCGATCTCGTCCGATCTCGGAAGCTAAGCAGGTTCGGGCCTGGTTAGTACTTGGATGGGAGACCGCCTGGGAATACCAGGTGCAGTAAGCATTTTGCACAGCAAGGAGGTGCTACTGATCCCTCATAAAACACCCCAAGTCTTTCAAACTAATGGCATTTGTTTCTTGCCATCTATACGTTGGCTTTTGTCGGCAGGTGATTTCGCTTACGGCCATACCAACCTGAACACGCCCGATCTCGTCCGATCTCGGAAGCTAAGCAGGTTCGGGCCTGGTTAGTACTTGGATGGGAGACCGCCTGGGAATACCAGGTGCAGTAAGCATTTTGCACAGCAAGGAGGTGCTACTGATCCCTCATAAAACACCCCAAGTCTTTCAAACTAATGGCATTTGTTTCTTGCCATCTATACGTTGGCTTTTGTCGGCAGGTTATTTCGCTTACGGCCATACCAACCTGAACACGCCCGATCTCGTCCGATCTCGGAAGCTAAGCAGGTTCGGGCCTGGTTAGTACTTGGATGGGAGACCGCCTGGGAATACCAGGTGCAGTAAGCATTTTGCACAGCAAGGAGGTGCTACTGATCCCTCATAAAACACCCCAAGTCTTTCAAACTAATGGCATTTGTTTCTTGCCATCTATACGTTGGCTTTTGTCGGCAGGTTATTTCGCTTACGGCCATACCAACCTGAACACGCCCGATCTCGTCCGATCTCGGAAGCTAAGCAGGTTCGGGCCTGGTTAGTACTTGGATGGGAGACCGCCTGGGAATACCAGGTGCAGTAAGCATTTTGCACAGCAAGGAGGTGCTACTGATCCCTCATAAAACACCCCAAGTCTTTCAAACTAATGGCATTTGTTTCTTGCCATCTATACGTTGGCTTTTGTCGGCAGGTTATTTCGCTTACGGCCATACCAACCTGAACACGCCCGATCTAGTCCGATCTCGGAAGCTAAGCAGGTTCGGGCCTGGTTAGTACTTGGATGGGAGACCGCCTGGGAATACCAGGTGCAGTAAGCATTTTGCACAGCAAGGAGGTGCTACTGATCCCTCATAAAACACCCCAAGTCTTTCAATCTAATGGCATTTGTTTCTTGCCATCTATACGTTGGCTTTTGTCAGCAGGTTATTTCGCTTACGGCCATACCAACCTGAACACGCCCGATCTCGTCCGATCTCGGAAGCTAAGCAGGTTCGGGCCTGGTTAGTACTTGGATGGGAGACCGCCTGGGAATACCAGGTGCAGTAAGCATTTTGCACAGCAAGGAGGTGCTACTGATCCCTCATAAAACACCCCAAGTCTTTCAAACTAATGGCATTTGTTTCTTGCCATCTATACGTTGGCTTTTGTCGGCAGGTTATTTCGCTTACGGCCATACCAACCTGAACACGCCCGATCTCGTCCGATCTCGGAAGCTAAGCAGGTTCGGGCCTGGTTAGTACTTGGATGGGAGACCGCCTGGGAATACCAGGTGCAGTAAGCATTTTGCACAGCAAGGAGGTGCTACTTATCCCTCATAAAACACCCCAAGTCTTTCAAACTAATGGCATTTGTTTCTTGCCATCTATACGTTGGCTTTTGTCGGCAGGTTATTTCGCTTACGGCCATACCAACCTGAACACGCCCGATCTCGTCCGATCTCGGAAGCTAAGCAGGTTCGGGCCTGGTTAGTACTTGGATGGGAGACCGCCTGGGAATACCAGGTGCAGTAAGCATTTTGCACAGCAAGGAGGTGCTACTGATCCCTCATAAAACACCCCAAGTCTTTCAAACTAATGGCATTTGTTTCTTGCCATCTATACGTTGGCTTTTGTCGGCAGGTTATTTCGCTTACGGCCATACCAACCTGAACACGCCCGATCTCGTCCGATCTCGGAAGCTAAGCAGGTTCGGGCCTGGTTAGTACTTGGATGGGAGACCGCCTGGGAATACCAGGTGCAGTAAGCATTTTGCACAGCAAGGAGGTGCTACTTATCCCTCATAAAACACCCCAAGTCTTTCAAACTAATGGCATTTGTTTCTTGCCATCTATACGTTGGCTTTTGTCGGCAGGTTATTTCGCTTACGGCCATACCAACCTGAACACGCCCGATCTCGTCCGATCTCGGA
>NW_028173721.1:0-47500 GCF_963971535.1 Notolepis coatsorum | reverse complement strand
TGCCATTCTAATGCCATTATCTGCATTGTAGGGCTATTTAGACTGTCTTAGTAAGGTTGCTGGCTTGAAATTTAGCACTTGTAAAAAGATATTCGCTTATGAAATAAAAACACATTCTAAACAGTCTTTTGCCATTCTAATGCCATTATCTGCATTGTAGGGCTATTTAGACTGTCTTAGTAAGGTTGCTGGCTTGAAATTTAGCACTTGTAAAAAGATATTCGCTTATGAAATAAAAACACATTCTAAACAGTCTTTTGCCATTCTAATGCCATTATCTGCATTGTAGGGCTATAGTAAGGTTGCAGGCTTGAAATTTAGCACTTGTAAAAAGATATTCGCTTATGAAATAAAAACACATTCTAAACAGTCTTTTGCCATTCTAATGCCATTATCTGCATTGTAGGGCTATAGTAAGGTTGCAGGCTTGAAATTTAGCACTTGTAAAAAGATATTCGCTTATGAAATAAAAACACATTCTAAACAGTCTTTTGCCATTCTAATGCCATTATCTGCATTGTAGGGCTATTTAGACTGTCTTAGTAAGGTTGCTGGCTTGAAATTTAGCACTTGTAAAAAGATATTCGCTTATGAAATAAAAACACATTCTAAACAGTCTTTTGCCATTCTAATGCCATTATCTGCATTGAAGGGCTATTTAGACTGTCTTAGTAAGGTTGCTGGCTTGAAATTTAGCACTTGTAAAAAGATATTCGCTTATGAAATAAAAACACATTCTAAACAGTCTTTTGCCATTAATGCCATTATCTGCATTGTAGGGCTATAGTAAGGTTGCTGGCTTGAAATTTAGCACTTGTAAAAAGATATTCGCTTATGAAATAAAAACACATTCTAAACAGTCTTTTGCCATTCTAATGCCATTATCTGCATTGTAGGGCTATTTAGACTGTCTTAGTAAGGTTGCTGGCTTGAAATTTAGCACTTGTAAAAAGATATTCGCTTATGAAATAAAAACACATTCTAAACAGTCTTTTGCCATTCTAATGCCATTATCTGCATTGTAGGGCTATAGTAAGGTTGCAGGCTTGAAATTTAGCACTTGTAAAAAGATATTCGCTTATGAAATAAAAACACATTCTAAACAGTCTTTTGCCATTCTAATGCCATTATCTGCATTGTAGGGCTATAGTAAGGTTGCTGGCTTGAAATTTAGCACTTGTAAAAAGATATTCGCTTATGAAATAAAAACACATTCTAAACAGTCTTTTGCCATTCTAATGCCATTATCTGCATTGTAGGGCTATAGTAAGGTTGCAGGCTTGAAATTTAGCACTTGTAAAAAAATATTCGCTTATGAAATAAAAACACATTCTAAACACTCTTTTGCCATTCTAATGCCATTATCTGCATTGTAGGGCTATAGTAAGGTTGCTGGCTTGAAATTTAGCACTTGTAAAAAGATATTCGCTTATGAAATAAAAACACATTCTAAACAGTCTTTTGCCATTCTAATGCCATTATCTGCATTGAAGGGCTATTTAGACTGTCTTAGTAAGGTTGCAGGCTTGAAATTTAGCACTTGTAAAAAGATATTCGCTTATGAAATAAAAACACATTCTAAACAGTCTTTTGCCATTCTAATGCCATTATCTGCATTGTAGGGCTATAGTAAGGTTGCAGGCTTGAAATTTAGCACTTGTAAAAAGATATTCGCTTATGAAATAAAAACACATTCTAAACAGTCTTTTGCCATTCTAATGCCATTATCTGCATTGTAGGGCTATTTAGACTGTCTTAGTAAGGTTGCTGGCTTGAAATTTAGCACTTGTAAAAAGATATTCGCTTATGAAATAAAAACACATTCTAAACAGTCTTTTGCCATTCTAATGCCATTATCTGCATTGAAGGGCTATTTAGACTGTCTTAGTAAGGTTGCTGGCTTGAAATTTAGCACTTGTAAAAAGATATTCGCTTATGAAATAAAAACACATTCTAAACAGTCTTTTGCCATTAATGCCATTATCTGCATTGTAGGGCTATAGTAAGGTTGCTGGCTTGAAATTTAGCACTTGTAAAAAGATATTCGCTTATGAAATAAAAACACATTCTAAACAGTCTTTTGCCATTCTAATGCCATTATCTGCATTGTAGGGCTATTTAGACTGTCTTAGTAAGGTTGCTGGCTTGAAATTTAGCACTTGTAAAAAGATATTCGCTTATGAAATAAAAACACATTCTAAACAGTCTTTTGCCATTCTAATGCCATTATCTGCATTGTAGGGCTATAGTAAGGTTGCAGGCTTGAAATTTAGCACTTGTAAAAAGATATTCGCTTATGAAATAAAAACACATTCTAAACAGTCTTTTGCCATTCTAATGCCATTATCTGCATTGTAGGGCTATAGTAAGGTTGCTGGCTTGAAATTTAGCACTTGTAAAAAGATATTCGCTTATGAAATAAAAACACATTCTAAACAGTCTTTTGCCATTCTAATGCCATTATCTGCATTGTAGGGCTATAGTAAGGTTGCAGGCTTGAAATTTAGCACTTGTAAAAAGATATTCGCTTATGAAATAAAAACACATTCTAAACACTCTTTTGCCATTCTAATGCCATTATCTGCATTGTAGGGCTATAGTAAGGTTGCTGGCTTGAAATTTAGCACTTGTAAAAAGATATTCGCTTATGAAATAAAAACACATTCTAAACAGTCTTTTGCCATTCTAATGCCATTATCTGCATTGAAGGGCTATTTAGACTGTCTTAGTAAGGTTGCAGGCTTGAAATTTAGCACTTGTAAAAAGATATTCGCTTATGAAATAAAAACACATTCTAAACAGTCTTTTGCCATTCTAATGCCATTATCTGCATTGTAGGGCTATAGTAAGGTTGCTGGCTTGAAATTTAGCACTTGTAAAAAGATATTCGCTTATGAAATAAAAACACATTCTAAACAGTCTTTTGCCATTCTAATGCCATTATCTGCATTGTAGGGCTATTTAGACTGTCTTAGTAAGGTTGCTGGCTTGAAATTTAGCACTTGTAAAAAGATATTCGCTTATGAAATAAAAACACATTCTAAACAGTCTTTTGCCATTCTAATGCCATTATCTGCATTGTAGGGCTATAGTAAGGTTGCTGGCTTGAAATTTAGCACTTGTAAAAAGATATTCGCTTATGAAATAAAAACACATTCTAAACAGTCTTTTGCCATTCTAATGCCATTATCTGCATTGTAGGGCTATAGTAAGGTTGCAGGCTTGAAATTTAGCACTTGTAAAAAAATATTCGCTTATGAAATAAAAACACATTCTAAACAGTCTTTTGCCATTCTAATGCCATTATCTGCATTGTAGGGCTATTTAGACTGTCTTAGTAAGGTTGCTGGCTTGAAATTTAGCACTTGTAAAAAGATATTCGCTTATGAAATAAAAACACATTCTAAACAGTCTTTTGCCATTCTAATGCCATTATCTGCATTGAAGGGCTATTTAGACTGTCTTAGTAAGGTTGCAGGCTTGAAATTTAGCACTTGTAAAAAGATATTCGCTTATGAAATAAAAACACATTCTAAACAGTCTTTTGCCATTCTAATGCCATTATCTGCATTGTAGGGCTATAGTAAGGTTGCTGGCTTGAAATTTAGCACTTGTAAAAAGATATTCGCTTATGAAATAAAAACACATTCTAAACAGTCTTTTGCCATTCTAATGCCATTATCTGCATTGAAGGGCTATTTAGACTGTCTTAGTAAGGTTGCAGGCTTGAAATTTAGCACTTGTAAAAAGATATTCGCTTATGAAATAAAAACACATTCTAAACAGTCTTTTGCCATTCTAATGCCATTATCTGCATTGTAGGGCTATAGTAAGGTTGCAGGCTTGAAATTTAGCACTTGTAAAAAGATATTCGCTTATGAAATAAAAACACATTCTAAACAGTCTTTTACCATTCTAATGCCATTATCTGCATTGTAGGGCTATAGTAAGGTTGCTGGCTTGAAATTTAGCACTTGTAAAAAGATATTCGCTTATGAAATAAAAACACATTCTAAACAGTCTTTTGCCATTCTAATGCCATTATCTGCATTGTAGGGCTATAGTAAGGTTGCAGGCTTGAAATTTAGCACTTGTAAAAAGATATTCGCTTATGAAATAAAAACACATTCTAAACAGTCTTTTGCCATTCTAATGCCATTATCTGCATTGTAGGGCTATTTAGACTGTCTTAGTAAGGTTGCTGGCTTGAAATTTAGCACTTGTAAAAAGATATTCGCTTATGAAATAAAAACACATTCTAAACAGTCTTTTGCCATTCTAATGCCATTATCTGCATTGTAGGGCTATAGTAAGGTTGCTGGCTTGAAATTTAGCACTTGTAAAAAGATATTCGCTTATGAAATAAAAACACATTCTAAACAGTCTTTTGCCATTCTAATGCCATTATCTGCATTGTAGGGCTATTTAGACTGTCTTAGTAAGGTTGCTGGCTTGAAATTTAGCACTTGTAAAAAGATATTCGCTTATGAAATAAAAACACATTCTAAACAGTCTTTTGCCATTCTAATGCCATTATCTGCATTGTAGGGCTATAGTAAGGTTGCAGGCTTGAAATTTAGCACTTGTGAAAAGATATTCGCTTATGAAATAAAAACACATTCTAAACAGTCTTTTGCCATTCTAATGCCATTATCTGCATTGAAGGGCTATTTAGACTGTCTTAGTAAGGTTGCTGGCTTGAAATTTAGCACTTGTAAAAAGATATTCGCTTATGAAATAAAAACACATTCTAAACAGTCTTTTGCCATTCTAATGCCATTATCTGCATTGTAGGGCTATTTAGACTGTCTTAGTAAGGTTGCTGGCTTGAAATTTAGCACTTGTAAAAAGATATTCGCTTATGAAATAAAAACACATTCTAAACAGTCTTTTGCCATTCTAATGCCATTATCTGCATTGTAGGGCTATAGTAAGGTTGCAGGCTTGAAATTTAGCACTTGTAAAAAGATATTCGCTTATGAAATAAAAACACATTCTAAACAGTCTTTTGCCATTCTAATGCCATTATCTGCATTGTAGGGCTATAGTAAGGTTGCTGGCTTGAAATTTAGCACTTGTAAAAAGATATTCGCTTATGAAATAAAAACACATTCTAAACAGTCTTTTGCCATTCTAATGCCATTATCTGCATTGTAGGGCTATAGTAAGGTTGCAGGCTTGAAATTTAGCACTTGTAAAAAAATATTCGCTTATGAAATAAAAACACATTCTAAACAGTCTTTTGCCATTCTAATGCCATTATCTGCATTGTAGGGCTATAGTAAGGTTGCTGGCTTGAAATTTAGCACTTGTAAAAAGATATTCGCTTATGAAATAAAAACACATTCTAAACAGTCTTTTGCCATTCTAATGCCATTATCTGCATTGAAGGGCTATTTAGACTGTCTTAGTAAGGTTGCAGGCTTGAAATTTAGCACTTGTAAAAAGATATTCGCTTATGAAATAAAAACACATTCTAAACAGTCTTTTGCCATTCTAATGCCATTATCTGCATTGTAGGGCTATTTAGACTGTCTTAGTAAGGTTGCTGGCTTGAAATTTAGCACTTGTAAAAAGATATTCGCTTATGAAATAAAAACACATTCTAAACAGTCTTTTGCCATTCTAATGCCATTATCTGCATTGTAGGGCTATAGTAAGGTTGCTGGCTTGAAATTTAGCACTTGTAAAAAGATATTCGCTTATGAAATAAAAACACATTCTAAACAGTCTTTTGCCATTCTAATGCCATTATCTGCATTGTAGGGCTATTTAGACTGTCTTAGTAAGGTTGCTGGCTTGAAATTTAGCACTTGTAAAAAGATATTCGCTTATGAAATAAAAACACATTCTAAACAGTCTTTTGCCATTCTAATGCCATTATCTGCATTGTAGGGCTATAGTAAGGTTGCTGGCTTGAAATTTAGCACTTGTAAAAAGATATTCACTTATGAAATAAAAACACATTCTAAACAGTCTTTTGCCATTCTAATGCCATTATCTGCATTGTAGGGCTATAGTAAAGGTTGCAGGCTTGAAATTTAGCACTTGTAAAAAGATATTCGCTTATGAAATAAAAACACATTCTAAACAGTCTTTTGCCATTCTAATGCCATTATCTGCATTGTAGGGCTATAGTAAGGTTGCTGGCTTGAAATTTAGCACTTGTAAAAAGATATTCGCTTATGAAATAAAAACACATTCTAAACAGTCTTTTGCCATTCTAATGCCATTATCTGCATTGTAGGGCTATTTAGACTGTCTTAGTAAGGTTGCTGGCTTGAAATTTAGCACTTGTAAAAAGATATTCGCTTATGAAATAAAAACACATTCTAAACAGTCTTTTGCCATTCTAATGCCATTATCTGCATTGTAGGGCTATAGTAAGGTTGCAGGCTTGAAATTTAGCACTTGTAAAAAGATATTCGCTTATGAAATAAAAACACATTCTAAACAGTCTTTTGCCATTCTAATGCCATTATCTGCATTGTAGGGCTATAGTAAGGTTGCTGGCTTGAAATTTAGCACTTGTAAAAAGATATTCGCTTATGAAATAAAAACACATTCTAAACAGTCTTTTGCCATTCTAATGCCATTATCTGCATTGTAGGGCTATTTAGACTGTCTTAGTAAGGTTGCTGGCTTGAAATTTAGCACTTGTAAAAAGATATTCGCTTATGAAATAAAAACACATTCTAAACAGTCTTTTGCCATTCTAATGCCATTATCTGCATTGTAGGGCTATTTAGACTGTCTTAGTAAGGTTGCTGGCTTGAAATTTAGCACTTGTAAAAAGATATTCGCTTATGAAATAAAAACACATTCTAAACAGTCTTTTGCCATTCTAATGCCATTATCTGCATTGTAGGGCTATAGTAAGGTTGCTGGCTTGAAATTTAGCACTTGTAAAAAGATATTCGCTTATGAAATAAAAACACATTCTAAACAGTCTTTTGCCATTCTAATGCCATTATCTGCATTGTAGGGCTATAGTAAGGTTGCTGGCTTGAAATTTAGCACTTGTAAAAAGATATTCGCTTATGAAATAAAAACACATTCTAAACAGTCTTTTGCCATTCTAATGCCATTATCTGCATTGTAGGGCTATTTAGACTGTCTTAGTAAGGTTGCTGGCTTGAAATTTAGCACTTGTAAAAAGATATTCGCTTATGAAATAAAAACACATTCTAAACAGTCTTTTGCCATTCTAATGCCATTATCTGCATTGAAGGGCTATTTAGACTGTCTTAGTAAGGTTGCTGGCTTGAAATTTAGCACTTGTAAAAAGATATTCGCTTATGAAATAAAAACACATTCTAAACAGTCTTTTGCCATTCTAATGCCATTATCTGCACTGTAGGGCTATTTAGACTGTCTTAGTAAGGTTGCTGGCTTGAAATTTAGCACTTGTAAAAAGATATTCGCTTATGAAATAAAAACACATTCTAAACAGTCTTTTGCCATTCTAATGCCATTATCTGCATTGTAGGGCTATAGTAAGGTTGCTGGCTTGAAATTTAGCACTTGTAAAAAGATATTCGCTTATGAAATAAAAACACATTCTAAACAGTCTTTTGCCATTCTAATGCCATTATCTGCATTGTAGGGCTATTTAGACTGTCTTAGTAAGGTTGCTGGCTTGAAATTTAGCACTTGTAAAAAGATATTCGCTTATGAAATAAAAACACATTCTAAACAGTCTTTTGCCATTCTAATCCATTATCTGCATTGTAGGGCTATAGTAAGGTTGCTGGCTTGAAATTTAGCACTTGTAAAAAGATATTCGCTTATGAAATAAAAACACATTCTAAACAGTCTTTTGCCATTCTAATGCCATTATCTGCATTGTAGGGCTATTTAGACTGTCTTAGTAAGGTTGCTGGCTTGAAATTTAGCACTTGTAAAAAGATATTCGCTTATGAAATAAAAACACATTCTAAACAGTCTTTTGCCATTCTAATGCCATTATCTGCATTGTAGGGCTATAGTAAGGTTGCTGGCTTGAAATTTAGCACTTGTAAAAAGATATTCGCTTATGAAATAAAAACACATTCTAAACAGTCTTTTGCCATTCTAATGCCATTATCTGCATTGTAGGGCTATAGTAAGGTTGCAGGCTTGAAATTTAGCACTTGTAAAAAGATATTCGCTTATGAAATAAAAACACATTCTAAACAGTCTTTTGCCATTCTAATGCCATTATCTGCATTGTAGGGCTATTTAGACTGTCTTAGTAAGGTTGCTGGCTTGAAATTTAGCACTTGTAAAAAGATATTCGCTTATGAAATAAAAACACATTCTAAACAGTCTTTTGCCATTCTAATGCCATTATCTGCATTGTAGGGCTATTTAGACTGTCTTAGTAAGGTTGCTGGCTTGAAATTTAGCACTTGTAAAAAGATATTCGCTTATGAAATAAAAACACATTCTAAACAGTCTTTTGCCATTCTAATGCCATTATCTGCATTGAAGGGCTATTTAGACTGTCTTAGTAAGGTTGCTGGCTTGAAATTTAGCACTTGTAAAAAGATATTCGCTTATGAAATAAAAACACATTCTAAACAGTCTTTTGCCATTCTAATGCCATTATCTGCATTGTAGGGCTATTTAGACTGTCTTAGTAAGGTTGCTGGCTTGAAATTTAGCACTTGTAAAAAGATATTCGCTTATGAAATAAAAACACATTCTAAACAGTCTTTTGCCATTCTAATGCCATTATCTGCATTGTAGGGCTATAGTAAGGTTGCAGGCTTGAAATTTAGCACTTGTAAAAAGATATTCGCTTATGAAATAAAAACACATTCTAAACAGTCTTTTGCCATTCTAATGCCATTATCTGCATTGTAGGGCTATAGTAAGGTTGCTGGCTTGAAATTTAGCACTTGTAAAAAGATATTCGCTTATGAAATAAAAACACATTCTAAACAGTCTTTTGCCATTCTAATGCCATTATCTGCATTGTAGGGCTATAGTAAGGTTGCTGGCTTGAAATTTAGCACTTGTAAAAAGATATTCGCTTATGAAATAAAAACACATTCTAAACAGTCTTTTGCCATTCTAATGCCATTATCTGCATTGTAGGGCTATTTAGACTGTCTTAGTAAGGTTGCTGGCTTGAAATTTAGCACTTGTAAAAAGATATTCGCTTATGAAATAAAAACACATTCTAAACAGTCTTTTGCCATTCTAATGCCATTATCTGCATTGTAGGGCTATAGTAAGGTTGCAGGCTTGAAATTTAGCACTTGTAAAAAGATATTCGCTTATGAAATAAAAACACATTCTAAACAGTCTTTTGCCATTCTAATGCCATTATCTGCATTGTAGGGCTATAGTAAGGTTGCTGGCTTGAAATTTAGCACTTGTAAAAAGATATTCGCTTATGAAATAAAAACACATTCTAAACAGTCTTTTGCCATTCTAATGCCATTATCTGCATTGTAGGGCTATAGTAAGGTTGCAGGCTTGAAATTTAGCACTTGTAAAAAGATATTCGCTTATGAAATAAAAACACATTCTAAACAGTCTTTTGCCATTCTAATGCCATTATCTGCATTGAAGGGCTATTTAGACTGTCTTAGTAAGGTTGCTGGCTTGAAATTTAGCACTTGTAAAAAGATATTCGCTTATGAAATAAAAACACATTCTAAACAGTCTTTTGCCATTCTAATGCCATTATCTGCATTGTAGGGCTATAGTAAGGTTGCTGGCTTGAAATTTAGCACTTGTAAAAAGATATTCGCTTATGAAATAAAAACACATTCTAAACAGTCTTTTGCCATTCTAATGCCATTATCTGCATTGTAGGGCTATTTAGACTGTCTTAGTAAGGTTGCTGGCTTGAAATTTAGCACTTGTAAAAAGATATTCGCTTATGAAATAAAAACACATTCTAAACAGTCTTTTGCCATTCTAATGCCATTATCTGCATTGTAGGGCTATTTAGACTGTCTTAGTAAGGTTGCTGGCTTGAAATTTAGCACTTGTAAAAAGATATTCGCTTATGAAATAAAAACACATTCTAAACAGTCTTTTGCCATTCTAATGCCATTATCTGCATTGTAGGGCTATAGTAAGGTTGCTGGCTTGAAATTTAGCACTTGTAAAAAGATATTCGCTTATGAAATAAAAACACATTCTAAACAGTCTTTTGCCATTCTAATGCCATTATCTGCATTGTAGGGCTATTTAGACTGTCTTAGTAAGGTTGCTGGCTTGAAATTTAGCACTTGTAAAAAGATATTCGCTTATGAAATAAAAACACATTCTAAACAGTCTTTTGCCATTCTAATGCCATTATCTGCATTGTAGGGCTATAGTAAGGTTGCAGGCTTGAAATTTAGCACTTGTAAAAAGATATTCGCTTATGAAATAAAAACACATTCTAAACAGTCTTTTGCCATTCTAATGCCATTATCTGCATTGTAGGGCTATAGTAAGGTTGCTGGCTTGAAATTTAGCACTTGTAAAAAGATATTCGCTTATGAAATAAAAACACATTCTAAACAGTCTTTTGCCATTCTAATGCCATTATCTGCATTGTAGGGCTATAGTAAGGTTGCAGGCTTGAAATTTAGCACTTGTAAAAAAATATTCGCTTATGAAATAAAAACACATTCTAAACAGTCTTTTGCCATTCTAATGCCATTATCTGCATTGTAGGGCTATAGTAAGGTTGCTGGCTTGAAATTTAGCACTTGTAAAAAGATATTCGCTTATGAAATAAAAACACATTCTAAACAGTCTTTTGCCATTCTAATGCCATTATCTGCATTGAAGGGCTATTTAGACTGTCTTAGTAAGGTTGCAGGCTTGAAATTTAGCACTTGTAAAAAGATATTCGCTTATGAAATAAAAACACATTCTAAACAGTCTTTTGCCATTCTAATGCCATTATCTGCATTGTAGGGCTATTTAGACTGTCTTAGTAAGGTTGCTGGCTTGAAATTTAGCACTTGTAAAAAGATATTCGCTTATGAAATAAAAACACATTCTAAACAGTCTTTTGCCATTCTAATGCCATTATCTGCATTGTAGGGCTATAGTAAGGTTGCTGGCTTGAAATTTAGCACTTGTAAAAAGATATTCGCTTATGAAATAAAAACACATTCTAAACAGTCTTTTGCCATTCTAATGCCATTATCTGCATTGTAGGGCTATAGTAAGGTTGCTGGCTTGAAATTTAGCACTTGTAAAAAGATATTCGCTTATGAAATAAAAACACATTCTAAACAGTCTTTTGCCATTCTAATGCCATTATCTGCATTGTAGGGCTATAGTAAGGTTGCTGGCTTGAAATTTAGCACTTGTAAAAAGATATTCGCTTATGAAATAAAAACACATTCTAAACAGTCTTTTGCCATTCTAATGCCATTATCTGCATTGTAGGGCTATTTAGACTGTCTTAGTAAGGTTGCTGGCTTGAAATTTAGCACTTGTAAAAAGATATTCGCTTATGAAATAAAAACACATTCTAAACAGTCTTTTGCCATTCTAATGCCATTATCTGCATTGTAGGGCTATTTAGACTGTCTTAGTAAGGTTGCTGGCTTGAAATTTAGCACTTGTAAAAAGATATTCGCTTATGAAATAAAAACACATTCTAAACAGTCTTTTGCCATTCTAATGCCATTATCTGCACTGTAGGGCTATTTAGACTGTCTTAGTAAGGTTGCTGGCTTGAAATTTAGCACTTGTAAAAAGATATTCGCTTATGAAATAAAAACACATTATAAACAGTCTTTTGCCATTCTAATGCCATTATCTGCATTGTAGGGCTATAGTAAGGTTGCTGGCTTGAAATTTAGCACTTGTAAAAAGATATTCGCTTATGAAATAAAAACACATTCTAAACAGTCTTTTGCCATTCTAATGCCATTATCTGCATTGTAGGGCTATTTAGACTGTCTTAGTAAGGTTGCTGGCTTGAAATTTAGCACTTGTAAAAAGATATTCGCTTATGAAATAAAAACACATTCTAAACAGTCTTTTGCCATTCTAATGCCATTATCTGCATTGTAGGGCTATAGTAAGGTTGCAGGCTTGAAATTTAGCACTTGTAAAAAGATATTCGCTTATGAAATAAAAACACATTCTAAACAGTCTTTTGCCATTCTAATGCCATTATCTGCATTGTAGGGCTATTTAGACTGTCTTAGTAAGGTTGCTGGCTTGAAATTTAGCACTTGTAAAAAGATATTCGCTTATGAAATAAAAACACATTCTAAACAGTCTTTTGCCATTCTAATGCCATTATCTGCATTGTAGGGCTATAGTAAGGTTGCAGGCTTGAAATTTAGCACTTGTAAAAAGATATTCGCTTATGAAATAAAAACACATTCTAAACAGTCTTTTGCCATTCTAATGCCATTATCTGCATTGTAGGGCTATAGTAAGGTTGCTGGCTTGAAATTTAGCACTTGTAAAAAGATATTCGCTTATGAAATAAAAACACATTCTAAACAGTCTTTTGCCATTCTAATGCCATTATCTGCATTGTAGGGCTATTTAGACTGTCTTAGTAAGGTTGCTGGCTTGAAATTTAGCACTTGTAAAAAGATATTCGCTTATGAAATAAAAACACATTCTAAACAGTCTTTTGCCATTCTAATGCCATTATCTGCATTGTAGGGCTATTTAGACTGTCTTAGTAAGGTTGCTGGCTTGAAATTTAGCACTTGTAAAAAGATATTCGCTTATGAAATAAAAACACATTCTAAACAGTCTTTTGCCATTCTAATGCCATTATCTGCATTGTAGGGCTATAGTAAGGTTGCTGGCTTGAAATTTAGCACTTGTAAAAAGATATTCGCTTATGAAATAAAAACACATTCTAAACAGTCTTTTGCCATTCTAATGCCATTATCTGCATTGTAGGGCTATAGTAAGGTTGCTGGCTTGAAATTTAGCACTTGTAAAAAGATATTCGCTTATGAAATAAAAACACATTCTAAACAGTCTTTTGCCATTCTAATGCCATTATCTGCATTGTAGGGCTATTTAGACTGTCTTAGTAAGGTTGCTGGCTTGAAATTTAGCACTTGTAAAAAGATATTCGCTTATGAAATAAAAACACATTCTAAACAGTCTTTTGCCATTCTAATGCCATTATCTGCATTGAAGGGCTATTTAGACTGTCTTAGTAAGGTTGCTGGCTTGAAATTTAGCACTTGTAAAAAGATATTCGCTTATGAAATAAAAACACATTCTAAACAGTCTTTTGCCATTCTAATGCCATTATCTGCATTGTAGGGCTATAGTAAGGTTGCAGGCTTGAAATTTAGCACTTGTAAAAAGATATTCGCTTATGAAATAAAAACACATTCTAAACAGTCTTTTGCCATTCTAATGCCATTATCTGCATTGTAGGGCTATTTAGACTGTCTTAGTAAGGTTGCTGGCTTGAAATTTAGCACTTGTAAAAAGATATTCGCTTATGAAATAAAAACACATTCTAAACAGTCTTTTGCCATTCTAATGCCATTATCTGCATTGTAGGGCTATTTAGACTGTCTTAGTAAGGTTGCTGGCTTGAAATTTAGCACTTGTAAAAAGATATTCGCTTATGAAATAAAAACACATTCTAAACAGTCTTTTGCCATTCTAATGCCATTATCTGCATTGTAGGGCTATTTAGACTGTCTTAGTAAGGTTGCTGGCTTGAAATTTAGCACTTGTAAAAAGATATTCGCTTATGAAATAAAAACACATTCTAAACAGTCTTTTGCCATTCTAATGCCATTATCTGCATTGAAGGGCTATTTAGACTGTCTTAGTAAGGTTGCTGGCTTGAAATTTAGCACTTGTAAAAAGATATTCGCTTATGAAATAAAAACACATTCTAAACAGTCTTTTGCCATTCTAATGCCATTATCTGCATTGTAGGGCTATTTAGACTGTCTTAGTAAGGTTGCTGGCTTGAAATTTAGCACTTGTAAAAAGATATTCGCTTATGAAATAAAAACACATTCTAAACAGTCTTTTGCCATTCTAATGCCATTATCTGCATTGTAGGGCTATAGTAAGGTTGCAGGCTTGAAATTTAGCACTTGTAAAAAGATATTCGCTTATGAAATAAAAACACATTCTAAACAGTCTTTTGCCATTCTAATGCCATTATCTGCATTGTAGGGCTATAGTAAGGTTGCTGGCTTGAAATTTAGCACTTGTAAAAAGATATTCGCTTATGAAATAAAAACACATTCTAAACAGTCTTTTGCCATTCTAATGCCATTATCTGCATTGTAGGGCTGTAGTAAGGTTGCTGGCTTGAAATTTAGCACTTGTAAAAAGATATTCGCTTATGAAATAAAAACACATTCTAAACAGTCTTTTGCCATTCTAATGCCATTATCTGCATTGTAGGGCTATTTAGACTGTCTTAGTAAGGTTGCTGGCTTGAAATTTAGCACTTGTAAAAAGATATTCGCTTATGAAATAAAAACACATTCTAAACAGTCTTTTGCCATTCTAATGCCATTATCTGCATTGTAGGGCTATAGTAAGGTTGCAGGCTTGAAATTTAGCACTTGTAAAAAGATATTCGCTTATGAAATAAAAACACATTCTAAACAGTCTTTTGCCATTCTAATGCCATTATCTGCATTGTAGGGCTATAGTAAGGTTGCTGGCTTGAAATTTAGCACTTGTAAAAAGATATTCGCTTATGAAATAAAAACACATTCTAAACAGTCTTTTGCCATTCTAATGCCATTATCTGCATTGTAGGGCTATAGTAAGGTTGCAGGCTTGAAATTTAGCACTTGTAAAAAGATATTCGCTTATGAAATAAAAACACATTCTAAACAGTCTTTTGCCATTCTAATGCCATTATCTGCATTGAAGGGCTATTTAGACTGTCTTAGTAAGGTTGCTGGCTTGAAATTTAGCACTTGTAAAAAGATATTCGCTTATGAAATAAAAACACATTCTAAACAGTCTTTTGCCATTCTAATGCCATTATCTGCATTGTAGGGCTATAGTAAGGTTGCTGGCTTGAAATTTAGCACTTGTAAAAAGATATTCGCTTATGAAATAAAAACACATTCTAAACAGTCTTTTGCCATTCTAATGCCATTATCTGCATTGTAGGGCTATTTAGACTGTCTTAGTAAGGTTGCTGGCTTGAAATTTAGCACTTGTAAAAAGATATTCGCTTATGAAATAAAAACACATTCTAAACAGTCTTTTGCCATTCTAATGCCATTATCTGCATTGTAGGGCTATAGTAAGGTTGCTGGCTTGAAATTTAGCACTTGTAAAAAGATATTCGCTTATGAAATAAAAACACATTCTAAACAGTCTTTTGCCATTCTAATGCCATTATCTGCATTGTAGGGCTATTTAGACTGTCTTAGTAAGGTTGCTGGCTTGAAATTTAGCACTTGTAAAAAGATATTCGCTTATGAAATAAAAACACATTCTAAACAGTCTTTTGCCATTCTAATGCCATTATCTGCATTGTAGGGCTATAGTAAGGTTGCAGGCTTGAAATTTAGCACTTGTAAAAAGATATTCGCTTATGAAATAAAAACACATTCTAAACAGTCTTTTGCCATTCTAATGCCATTATCTGCATTGTAGGGCTATAGTAAGGTTGCTGGCTTGAAATTTAGCACTTGTAAAAAGATATTCGCTTATGAAATAAAAACACATTCTAAACAGTCTTTTGCCATTCTAATGCCATTATCTGCATTGTAGGGCTATAGTAAGGTTGCAGGCTTGAAATTTAGCACTTGTAAAAAGATATTCGCTTATGAAATAAAAACACATTCTAAACAGTCTTTTGCCATTCTAATGCCATTATCTGCATTGTAGGGCTATTTAGACTGTCTTAGTAAGGTTGCTGGCTTGAAATTTAGCACTTGTAAAAAGATATTCGCTTATGAAATAAAAACACATTCTAAACAGTCTTTTGCCATTCTAATGCCATTATCTGCATTGAAGGGCTATTTAGACTGTCTTAGTAAGGTTGCTGGCTTGAAATTTAGCACTTGTAAAAAGATATTCGCTTATGAAATAAAAACACATTCTAAACAGTCTTTTGCCATTCTAATGCCATTATCTGCATTGTAGGGCTATAGTAAGGTTGCTGGCTTGAAATTTAGCACTTGTAAAAAGATATTCGCTTATGAAATAAAAACACATTCTAAACAGTCTTTGCCATTCTAATGCCATTATCTGCATTGTAGGGCTATTTAGACTGTCTTAGTAAGGTTGCTGGCTTGAAATTTAGCACTTGTAAAAAGATATTCGCTTATGAAATAAAAACACATTCTAAACAGTCTTTTGCCATTCTAATGCCATTATCTGCATTGTAGGGCTATTTAGACTGTCTTAGTAAGGTTGCTGGCTTGAAATTTAGCACTTGTAAAAAGATATTCGCTTATGAAATAAAAACACATTCTAAACAGTCTTTTGCCATTCTAATGCCATTATCTGCATTGTAGGGCTATTAGTAAGGTTGCTGGCTTGAAATTTAGCACTTGTAAAAAGATATTCGCTTATGAAATAAAAACACATTCTAAACAGTCTTTTGCCATTCTAATGCCATTATCTGCATTGTAGGGCTATTTAGACTGTCTTAGTAAGGTTGCTGGCTTGAAATTTAGCACTTGTAAAAAGATATTCGCTTATGAAATAAAAACACATTCTAAACAGTCTTTTGCCATTCTAATGCCATTATCTGCATTGTAGGGCTATTAGTAAGGTTGCAGGCTTGAAATTTAGCACTTGTAAAAAGATATTCGCTTATGAAATAAAAACACATTCTAAACAGTCTTTTGCCATTCTAATGCCATTATCTGCATTGTAGGGCTATTAGTAAGGTTGCTGGCTTGAAATTTAGCACTTGTAAAAAGATATTCGCTTATGAAATAAAAACACATTCTAAACAGTCTTTTGCCATTCTAATGCCATTATCTGCATTGTAGGGCTTATAGTAAGGTTGCTGGCTTGAAATTTAGCACTTGTAAAAAGATATTCGCTTATGAAATAAAAACACATTCTAAACAGTCTTTTGCCATTCTAATGCCATTATCTGCATTGTAGGGCTATTTAGTAAGGTTGCTGGCTTGAAATTTAGCACTTGTAAAAAGATATTCGCTTATGAAATAAAAACACATTCTAAACAGTCTTTTGCCATTCTAATGCCATTATCTGCATTGTAGGGCTACTCTTAGTAAGGTTGCTGGCTTGAAATTTAGCACTTGTAAAAAGATATTCGCTTATGAAATAAAAACACATTCTAAACAGTCTTTTGCCATTCTAATGCCATTATCTGCATTGTAGGGCTTTAGACTGTCTAGTAAGGTTGCTGGCTTGAAATTTAGCACTTGTAAAAAGATATTCGCTTATGAAATAAAAACACATTCTAAACAGTCTTTTGCCATTCTAATGCCATTATCTGCATTGTAGGGCTATTTAGACTGTCTAGTAAGGTTGCTGGCTTGAAATTTAGCACTTGTAAAAAGATATTCGCTTATGAAATAAAAACACATTCTAAACAGTCTTTTGCCATTCTAATGCCATTATCTGCATTGTAGGGCTATAGTAAGGTTGCTGGCTTGAAATTTAGCACTTGTAAAAAGATATTCGCTTATGAAATAAAAACACATTCTAAACAGTCTTTTGCCATTCTAATGCCATTATCTGCATTGTAGGGCTATTAGACTGTCTTAGTAAGGTTGCTGGCTTGAAATTTAGCACTTGTAAAAAGATATTCGCTTATGAAATAAAAACACATTCTAAACAGTCTTTTGCCATTCTAATGCCATTATCTGCATTGTAGGGCTATTTAGACTGTCTTAGTAAGGTTGCTGGCTTGAAATTTAGCACTTGTAAAAAGATATTCGCTTATGAAATAAAAACACATTCTAAACAGTCTTTTGCCATTCTAATGCCATTATCTGCATTGTAGGGCTATAGTAAGGTTGCTGGCTTGAAATTTAGCACTTGTAAAAAGATATTCGCTTATGAAATAAAAACACATTCTAAACAGTCTTTTGCCATTCTAATGCCATTATCTGCATTGTAGGGCTATTAGACTGTCTTAGTAAGGTTGCTGGCTTGAAATTTAGCACTTGTAAAAAGATATTCGCTTATGAAATAAAAACACATTCTAAACAGTCTTTTGCCATTCTAATGCCATTATCTGCATTGTAGGGCTATTAGTAAGGTTGCAGGCTTGAAATTTAGCACTTGTAAAAAGATATTCGCTTATGAAATAAAAACACATTCTAAACAGTCTTTTGCCATTCTAATGCCATTATCTGCATTGTAGGGCTATAGTAAGGTTGCTGGCTTGAAATTTAGCACTTGTAAAAAGATATTCGCTTATGAAATAAAAACACATTCTAAACAGTCTTTTGCCATTCTAATGCCATTATCTGCATTGTAGGGCTTATAGTAAGGTTGCTGGCTTGAAATTTAGCACTTGTAAAAAGATATTCGCTTATGAAATAAAAACACATTCTAAACAGTCTTTTGCCATTCTAATGCCATTATCTGCATTGTAGGGCTATTAGTAAGGTTGCTGGCTTGAAATTTAGCACTTGTAAAAAGATATTCGCTTATGAAATAAAAACACATTCTAAACAGTCTTTTGCCATTCTAATGCCATTATCTGCATTGTAGGGCTATTTAGACTGTCTTAGTAAGGTTGCTGGCTTGAAATTTAGCACTTGTAAAAAGATATTCGCTTATGAAATAAAAACACATTCTAAACAGTCTTTTGCCATTCTAATGCCATTATCTGCATTGAAGGGCTATTTAGACTGTCTTAGTAAGGTTGCTGGCTTGAAATTTAGCACTTGTAAAAAGATATTCGCTTATGAAATAAAAACACATTCTAAACAGTCTTTTGCCATTCTAATGCCATTATCTGCATTGTAGGGCTATAGTAAGGTTGCTGGCTTGAAATTTAGCACTTGTAAAAAGATATTCGCTTATGAAATAAAAACACATTCTAAACAGTCTTTTGCCATTCTAATGCCATTATCTGCATTGTAGGGCTATTTAGACTGTCTTAGTAAGGTTGCTGGCTTGAAATTTAGCACTTGTAAAAAGATATTCGCTTATGAAATAAAAACACATTCTAAACAGTCTTTTGCCATTCTAATGCCATTATCTGCATTGTAGGGCTATTTAGACTGTCTTAGTAAGGTTGCTGGCTTGAAATTTAGCACTTGTAAAAAGATATTCGCTTATGAAATAAAACACATTCTAAACAGTCTTTTGCCCATTCTAATGCCATTATCTGCATTGTAGGGCTATAGTAAGGTTGCTGGCTTGAAATTTAGCACTTGTTAAAAAGATATTCGCTTATGAAATAAAAACACATTCTAAACAGTCTTTTGCCATTCTAATGCCATTATCTGCATTGTAGGGCTATTTAGACTGTCTTAGTAAGGTTGCTGGCTTGAAATTTAGCACTTGTAAAAAGATATTCGCTTATGAAATAAAAACACATTCTAAACAGTCTTTTGCCATTCTAATGCCATTATCTGCATTGTAGGGCTATAGTAAGGTTGCAGGCTTGAAATTTAGCACTTGTAAAAAGATATTCGCTTATGAAATAAAAACACATTCTAAACAGTCTTTTGCCATTCTAATGCCATTATCTGCATTGTAGGGCTTATAGTAAGGTTGCTGGCTTGAAATTTAGCACTTTGTAAAAAGATATTCGCTTATGAAATAAAAACACATTCTAAACAGTCTTTTGCCATTCTAATGCCATTATCTGCATTGTAGGGCTTATAGTAAGGTTGCTGGCTTGAAATTTAGCACTTGTAAAAAGATATCGCTTATGAAATAAAAACACATTCTAAACAGTCTTTTGCCATTCTAATGCCATTATCTGCATTGTAGGGCTATAGTAAGGTTGCTGGCTTGAAATTTAGCACTTGTAAAAGAGATATCGCTTATGAAATAAAACACATTCTAAACAGTCTTTTGCCATTCTAATGCCATTATCTGCATTGTAGGGCTATTTAGACTGTCTTAGTAAGGTTGCTGGCTTGAAATTTAGCACTTGTAAAAAGATATTCGCCTTATGAAATAAAAACACATTCTAAACAGTCTTTGCCATTCTAATGCCATTATCTGCATTGTAGGGCTATTTAGACTGTCTTAGTAAGGTTGCTGGCTTGAAATTTAGCACTTGTAAAAAGATATTCGCTTATGAAATAAAAACACATTCTAAACAGTCTTTGCCATTCTAATGCCATTATCTGCATTGTAGGGCTATTTAGACTGTCTTAGTAAGGTTGCTGGCTTGAAATTTAGCACTTGATAAAAAGATATTCGCTAATGAAATAAAAACACATTCTAAAACAGTCTTTTGCCATTCTAATGCCATTATCTGCATTGTAGGGCTATTTAGACTGTCTTAGTAAGGTTTTGCTGGCTTGAAATTTAGCACTTGTAAAAAGATATTCGCTTATGAAATAAAAACACATTCTAAACAGTCTTTTGCCATTCTAATGCCATTATCTGCATTGTAGGGCTATAGTAAGGTTGCTGGCTTGAAATTTAGCACTTGTAAAAAGATATTCGCTTATGAAATAAAAACACATTCTAAACAGTCTTTTGCCATTCTAATGCCATTATCTGCATTGTAGGGCTATTTAGACTGTCTTAGTAAGGTTGCTGGCTTGAAATTTAGCACTTGTAAAAAGATATTCGCTTATGAAATAAAAACACATTCTAAACAGTCTTTTGCCATTCTAATGCCATTATCTGCATTGTAGGGCTATAGTAAGGTTGCAGGCTTGAAATTTAGCACTTGTAAAAAGATATTCGCTTATGAAATAAAAACACATTCTAAACAGTCTTTTGCCATTCTAATGCCATTATCTGCATTGTAGGGCTATAGTAAGGTTGCTGGCTTGAAATTTAGCACTTGTAAAAAGATATTCGCTTATGAAATAAAAACACATTCTAAACAGTCTTTTGCCATTCTAATGCCATTATCTGCATTGTAGGGCTATAGTAAGGTTGCTGGCTTGAAATTTAGCACTTGTAAAAAGATATTCGCTTATGAAATAAAAACACATTCTAAACAGTCTTTTGCCATTCTAATGCCATTATCTGCATTGTAGGGCTATAGTAAGGTTGCTGGCTTGAAATTTAGCACTTGTAAAAAGATATTCGCTTATGAAATAAAAACACATTCTAAACAGTCTTTTGCCATTCTAATGCCATTATCTGCATTGTAGGGCTATTTAGACTGTCTTAGTAAGGTTGCTGGCTTGAAATTTAGCACTTGTAAAAAGATATTCGCTTATGAAATAAAAACACATTCTAAACAGTCTTTTGCCATTCTAATGCCATTATCTGCATTGTAGGGCTATTTAGACTGTCTTAGTAAGGTTGCTGGCTTGAAATTTAGCACTTGTAAAAAGATATTCGCTTATGAAATAAAAACACATTCTAAACAGTCTTTTGCCATTCTAATGCCATTATCTGCATTGTAGGGCTATTTAGACTGTCTTAGTAAGGTTGCTGGCTTGAAATTTAGCACATGTAAAAAGATATTCGCTTATGAAATAAAAACACATTCTAAACAGTCTTTTGCCATTCTAATGCCATTATCTGCATTGTAGGGCTATTTAGACTGTCTTAGTAAGGTTGCTGGCTTGAAATTTAGCACTTGTAAAAAGATATTCGCTTATGAAATAAAAACACATTCTAAACAGTCTTTTGCCATTCTAATGCCATTATCTGCATTGTAGGGCTATAGTAAGGTTGCTGGCTTGAAATTTAGCACTTGTAAAAAGATATTCGCTTATGAAATAAAAACACATTCTAAACAGTCTTTTGCCATTCTAATGCCATTATCTGCATTGTAGGGCTATAGTAAGGTTGCTGGCTTGAAATTTAGCACTTGTAAAAAGATATTCGCTTATGAAATAAAAACACATTCTAAACAGTCTTTTGCCATTCTAATGCCATTATCTGCATTGTAGGGCTATAGTAAGGTTGCTGGCTTGAAATTTAGCACTTGTAAAAAGATATTCGCTTATGAAATAAAAACACATTCTAAACAGTCTTTTGCCATTCTAATGCCATTATCTGCATTGTAGGGCTATTTAGACTGTCTTAGTAAGGTTGCTGGCTTGAAATTTAGCACTTGTAAAAAGATATTCGCTTATGAAATAAAAACACATTCTAAACAGTCTTTTGCCATTCTAATGCCATTATCTGCATTGTAGGGCTATAGTAAGGTTGCTGGCTTGAAATTTAGCACTTGTAAAAAGATATTCGCTTATGAAATAAAAACACATTCTAAACAGTCTTTTGCCATTCTAATGCCATTATCTGCATTGTAGGGCTATAGTAAGGTTGCTGGCTTGAAATTTAGCACTTGTAAAAAGATATTCGCTTATGAAATAAAAACACATTCTAAACAGTCTTTTGCCATTCTAATGCCATTATCTGCATTGTAGGGCTATTTAGACTGTCTTAGTAAGGTTGCTGGCTTGAAATTTAGCACTTGTAAAAAGATATTCGCTTATGAAATAAAAACACATTCTAAACAGTCTTTTGCCATTCTAATGCCATTATCTGCATTGTAGGGCTATAGTAAGGTTGCTGGCTTGAAATTTAGCACTTGTAAAAGGATATTCGCTTATGAAATAAAAACACATTCTAAACAGTCTTTTGCCATTCTAATGCCATTATCTGCATTGTAGGGCTATTTAGACTGTCTTAGTAAGGTTGCTGGCTTGAAATTTAGCACTTGTAAAAAGATATTCGCTTATGAAATAAAAACACATTCTAAACAGTCTTTTGCCATTCTAATGCCATTATCTGCATTGTAGGGCTATAGTAAGGTTGCAGGCTTGAAATTTAGCACTTGTAAAAAGATATTCGCTTATGAAATAAAAACACATTCTAAACAGTCTTTTGCCATTCTAATGCCATTATCTGCATTGTAGGGCTATTTAGACTGTCTTAGTAAGGTTGCTGGCTTGAAATTTAGCACTTGTAAAAAGATATTCGCTTATGAAATAAAAACACATTCTAAACAGTCTTTTGCCATTCTAATGCCATTATCTGCATTGTAGGGCTATAGTAAGGTTGCTGGCTTGAAATTTAGCACTTGTAAAAAGATATTCGCTTATGAAATAAAAACACATTCTAAACAGTCTTTTGCCATTCTAATGCCATTATCTGCATTGTAGGGCTATTTAGACTGTCTTAGTAAGGTTGCTGGCTTGAAATTTAGCACTTGTAAAAAGATATTCGCTTATGAAATAAAAACACATTCTAAACAGTCTTTTGCCATTCTAATGCCATTATCTGCATTGTAGGGCTATTTAGACTGTCTTAGTAAGGTTGCTGGCTTGAAATTTAGCACTTGTAAAAAGATATTCGCTTATGAAATAAAAACACATTCTAAACAGTCTTTTGCCATTCTAATGCCATTATCTGCATTGTAGGGCTATAGTAAGGTTGCTGGCTTGAAATTTAGCACTTGTAAAAAGATATTCGCTTATGAAATAAAAACACATTCTAAACAGTCTTTTGCCATTCTAATGCCATTATCTGCATTGTAGGGCTATTTAGACTGTCTTAGTAAGGTTGCTGGCTTGAAATTTAGCACTTGTAAAAAGATATTCGCTTATGAAATAAAAACACATTCTAAACAGTCTTTTGCCATTCTAATGCCATTATCTGCATTGTAGGGCTATTTAGACTGTCTTAGTAAGGTTGCTGGCTTGAAATTTAGCACTTGTAAAAAGATATTCGCTTATGAAATAAAAACACATTCTAAACAGTCTTTTGCCATTCTAATGCCATTATCTGCATTGTAGGGCTATAGTAAGGTTGCTGGCTTGAAATTTAGCACTTGTAAAAAGATATTCGCTTATGAAATAAAAACACATTCTAAACAGTCTTTTGCCATTCTAATGCCATTATCTGCATTGTAGGGCTATAGTAAGGTTGCTGGCTTGAAATTTAGCACTTGTAAAAAGATATTCGCTTATGAAATAAAAACACATTCTAAACAGTCTTTTGCCATTCTAATGCCATTATCTGCATTGTAGGGCTATTTAGACTGTCTTAGTTAGGTTGCTGGCTTGAAATTTAGCACTTGTAAAAAGATATTCGCTTATGAAATAAAAACACATTCTAAACAGTCTTTTGCCATTCTAATGCCATTATCTGCATTGTAGGGCTATTTAGACTGTCTTAGTAAGGTTGCTGGCTTGAAATTTAGCACTTGTAAAAAGATATTCGCTTATGAAATAAAAACACATTCTAAACAGTCTTTTGCCATTCTAATGCCATTATCTGCATTGTAGGGCTATTTAGACTGTCTTAGTAAGGTTGCTGGCTTGAAATTTAGCACTTGTAAAAAGATATTCGCTTATGAAATAAAAACACATTCTAAACAGTCTTTTGCCATTCTAATGCCATTATCTGCATTGAAGGGCTATTTAGACTGTCTTAGTAAGGTTGCTGGCTTGAAATTTAGCACTTGTAAAAAGATATTCGCTTATGAAATAAAAACACATTCTAAACAGTCTTTTGCCATTCTAATGCCATTATCTGCATTGTAGGGCTATTTAGACTGTCTTAGTAAGGTTGCTGGCTTGAAATTTAGCACTTGTAAAAAGATATTCGCTTATGAAATAAAAACACATTCTAAACAGTGTTTTGCCATTCTAATGCCATTATCTGCATTGTAGGGCTATTAGTAACGTTGCAGGCTTGAAATTTAGCACTTGTAAAAAGATATTCGCTTATGAAATAAAAACACATTCTAAACAGTCTTTTGCCATTCTAATGCCATTATCTGCATTGTAGGGCTATTTAGACTGTCTTAGTAAGGTTGCTGGCTTGAAATTTAGCACTTGTAAAAAGATATTCGCTTATGAAATAAAAACACATTCTAAACAGTCTTTTGCCATTCTAATGCCATTATCTGCATTGTAGGGCTATAGTAAGGTTGCAGGCTTGAAATTTAGCACTTGTAAAAAGATATTCGCTTATGAAATAAAAACACATTCTAAACAGTCTTTTGCCATTCTAATGCCATTATCTGCATTGTAGGGCTATAGTAAGGTTGCTGGCTTGAAATTTAGCACTTGTAAAAAGATATTCGCTTATGAAATAAAAACACATTCTAAACAGTCTTTTGCCATTCTAATGCCATTATCTGCATTGTAGGGCTATAGTAAGGTTGCAGGCTTGAAATTTAGCACTTGTAAAAAGATATTCGCTTATGAAATAAAAACACATTCTAAACAGTCTTTTGCCATTCTAATGCCATTATCTGCATTGTAGGGCTATTTAGACTGTCTTAGTAAGGTTGCTGGCTTGAAATTTAGCACTTGTAAAAAGATATTCGCTTATGAAATAAAAACACATTCTAAACAGTCTTTTGCCATTCTAATGCCATTATCTGCATTGTAGGGCTATTTAGACTGTCTTAGTAAGGTTGCTGGCTTGAAATTTAGCACTTGTAAAAAGATATTCGCTTATGAAATAAAAACACATTCTAAACAGTCTTTTGCCATTCTAATGCCATTATCTGCATTGTAGGGCTATTTAGACTGTCTTAGTAAGGTTGCTGGCTTGAAATTTAGCACTTGTAAAAAGATATTCGCTTATGAAATAAAAACACATTCTAAACAGTCTTTTGCCATTCTAATGCCATTATCTGCATTGTAGGGCTATTTAGACTGTCTTAGTAAGGTTGCTGGCTTGAAATTTAGCACTTGTAAAAAGATATTCGCTTATGAAATAAAAACACATTCTAAACAGTCTTTTGCCATTCTAATGCCATTATCTGCATTGTAGGGCTATAGTAAGGTTGCTGGCTTGAAATTTAGCACTTGTAAAAAGATATTCGCTTATGAAATAAAAACACATTCTAAACAGTCTTTTGCCATTCTAATGCCATTATCTGCATTGTAGGGCTATAGTAAGGTTGCTGGCTTGAAATTTAGCACTTGTAAAAAGATATTCGCTTATGAAATAAAAACACATTCTAAACAGTCTTTTGCCATTCTAATGCCATTATCTGCATTGTAGGGCTATTTAGACTGTCTTAGTAAGGTTGCTGGCTTGAAATTTAGCACTTGTAAAAAGATATTCGCTTATGAAATAAAAACACATTCTAAACAGTCTTTTGCCATTCTAATGCCATTATCTGCATTGTAGGGCTATAGTAAGGTTGCAGGCTTGAAATTTAGCACTTGTAAAAAGATATTCGCTTATGAAATAAAAACACATTCTAAACAGTCTTTTGCCATTCTAATGCCATTATCTGCATTGTAGGGCTATAGTAAGGTTGCTGGCTTGAAATTTAGCACTTGTAAAAAGATATTCGCTTATGAAATAAAAACACATTCTAAACAGTCTTTTGCCATTCTAATGCCATTATCTGCATTGTAGGGCTATTTAGACTGTCTTAGTAAGGTTGCTGGCTTGAAATTTAGCACTTGTAAAAAGATATTCGCTTATGAAATAAAAACACATTCTAAACAGTCTTTTGCCATTCTAATGCCATTATCTGCATTGTAGGGCTATAGTAAGGTTGCAGGCTTGAAATTTAGCACTTGTAAAAAGATATTCGCTTATGAAATAAAAACACATTCTAAACAGTCTTTTGCCATTCTAATGCCATTATCTGCATTGTAGGGCTATATAGTAAGGTTGCTGGCTTGAAATTTAGCACTTGTAAAAAGATATTCGCTTATGAAATAAAAACACATTCTAAACAGTCTTTTGCCATTCTAATGCCATTATCTACATTGTAGGGCTATAGTAAGGTTGCTGGCTTGAAATTTAGCACTTGTAAAAAGATATTCGCTTATGAAATAAAAACACATTCTAAACAGTCTTTTGCCATTCTAATGCCATTATCTGCATTGTAGGGCTATAGTAAGGTTGCTGGCTTGAAATTTAGCACTTGTAAAAAGATATTCGCTTATGAAATAAAAACACATTCTAAACAGTCTTTTGCCATTCTAATGCCATTATCTGCATTGTAGGGCTATTTAGACTGTCTTAGTAAGGTTGCTGGCTTGAAATTTAGCACTTGTAAAAAGATATTCGCTTATGAAATAAAAACACATTCTAAACAGTCTTTTGCCATTCTAATGCCATTATTATCTGCATTGTAGGGCTATAGTAAGGTTGCTGGCTTGAAATTTAGCACTTGTAAAAAGATATTCGCTTATGAAATAAAAACACATTCTAAACAGTCTTTTGCCATTCTAATGCCATTATCTGCATTGTAGGGCTATTTAGACTGTCTTAGTAAGGTTGCTGGCTTGAAATTTAGCACTTGTAAAAAGATATTCGCTTATGAAATAAAAACACATTCTAAACAGTCTTTTGCCATTCTAATGCCATTATCTGCATTGTAGGGCTATTTAGACTGTCTTAGTAAGGTTGCTGGCTTGAAATTTAGCACTTGTAAAAAGATATTCGCTTATGAAATAAAAACACATTCTAAACAGTCTTTTGCCATTCTAATGCCATTATCTGCATTGTAGGGCTATAGTAAGGTTGCTGGCTTGAAATTTAGCACTTGTAAAAAGATATTCGCTTATGAAATAAAAACACATTCTAAACAGTCTTTTGCCATTCTAATGCCATTATCTGCATTGTAGGGCTATTTAGACTGTCTTAGTTAGGTTGCTGGCTTGAAATTTAGCACTTGTAAAAAGATATTCGCTTATGAAATAAAAACACATTCTAAACAGTCTTTTGCCATTCTAATGCCATTATCTGCATTGTAGGGCTATTTAGACTGTCTTAGTAAGGTTGCTGGCTTGAAATTTAGCACTTGTAAAAAGATATTCGCTTATGAAATAAAAACACATTCTAAACAGTCTTTTGCCATTCTAATGCCATTATCTGCATTGAAGGGCTATTTAGACTGTCTTAGTAAGGTTGCTGGCTTGAAATTTAGCACTTGTAAAAAGATATTCGCTTATGAAATAAAAACACATTCTAAACAGTCTTTTGCCATTCTAATGCCATTATCTGCATTGTAGGGCTATTTAGACTGTCTTAGTAAGGTTGCTGGCTTGAAATTTAGCACTTGTAAAAAGATATTCGCTTATGAAATAAAAACACATTCTAAACAGTGTTTTGCCATTCTAATGCCATTATCTGCATTGTAGGGCTATAGTAAGGTTGCAGGCTTGAAATTTAGCACTTGTAAAAAGATATTCGCTTATGAAATAAAAACACATTCTAAACAGTCTTTTGCCATTCTAATGCCATTATCTGCATTGTAGGGCTATTTAGACTGTCTTAGTAAGGTTGCTGGCTTGAAATTTAGCACTTGTAAAAAGATATTCGCTTATGAAATAAAAACACATTCTAAACAGTCTTTTGCCATTCTAATGCCATTATCTGCATTGTAGGGCTATAGTAAGGTTGCAGGCTTGAAATTTAGCACTTGTAAAAAGATATTCGCTTATGAAATAAAAACACATTCTAAACAGTCTTTTGCCATTCTAATGCCATTATCTGCATTGTAGGGCTATAGTAAGGTTGCTGGCTTGAAATTTAGCACTTGTAAAAAGATATTCGCTTATGAAATAAAAACACATTCTAAACAGTCTTTTGCCATTCTAATGCCATTATCTGCATTGTAGGGCTATAGTAAGGTTGCAGGCTTGAAATTTAGCACTTGTAAAAAGATATTCGCTTATGAAATAAAAACACATTCTAAACAGTCTTTTGCCATTCTAATGCCATTATCTGCATTGTAGGGCTATTTAGACTGTCTTAGTAAGGTTGCTGGCTTGAAATTTAGCACTTGTAAAAAGATATTCGCTTATGAAATAAAAACACATTCTAAACAGTCTTTTGCCATTCTAATGCCATTATCTGCATTGTAGGGCTATTTAGACTGTCTTAGTAAGGTTGCTGGCTTGAAATTTAGCACTTGTAAAAAGATATTCGCTTATGAAATAAAAACACATTCTAAACAGTCTTTTGCCATTCTAATGCCATTATCTGCATTGTAGGGCTATTTAGACTGTCTTAGTAAGGTTGCTGGCTTGAAATTTAGCACTTGTAAAAAGATATTCGCTTATGAAATAAAAACACATTCTAAACAGTCTTTTGCCATTCTAATGCCATTATCTGCATTGTAGGGCTATTTAGACTGTCTTAGTAAGGTTGCTGGCTTGAAATTTAGCACTTGTAAAAAGATATTCGCTTATGAAATAAAAACACATTCTAAACAGTCTTTTGCCATTCTAATGCCATTATCTGCATTGTAGGGCTATAGTAAGGTTGCTGGCTTGAAATTTAGCACTTGTAAAAAGATATTCGCTTATGAAATAAAAACACATTCTAAACAGTCTTTTGCCATTCTAATGCCATTATCTGCATTGTAGGGCTATAGTAAGGTTGCTGGCTTGAAATTTAGCACTTGTAAAAAGATATTCGCTTATGAAATAAAAACACATTCTAAACAGTCTTTTGCCATTCTAATGCCATTATCTGCATTGTAGGGCTATTTAGACTGTCTTAGTAAGGTTGCTGGCTTGAAATTTAGCACTTGTAAAAAGATATTCGCTTATGAAATAAAAACACATTCTAAACAGTCTTTTGCCATTCTAATGCCATTATCTGCATTGTAGGGCTATAGTAAGGTTGCAGGCTTGAAATTTAGCACTTGTAAAAAGATATTCGCTTATGAAATAAAAACACATTCTAAACAGTCTTTTGCCATTCTAATGCCATTATCTGCATTGTAGGGCTATAGTAAGGTTGCTGGCTTGAAATTTAGCACTTGTAAAAAGATATTCGCTTATGAAATAAAAACACATTCTAAACAGTCTTTTGCCATTCTAATGCCATTATCTGCATTGTAGGGCTATTTAGACTGTCTTAGTAAGGTTGCTGGCTTGAAATTTAGCACTTGTAAAAAGATATTCGCTTATGAAATAAAAACACATTCTAAACAGTCTTTTGCCATTCTAATGCCATTATCTGCATTGTAGGGCTATAGTAAGGTTGCAGGCTTGAAATTTAGCACTTGTAAAAAGATATTCGCTTATGAAATAAAAACACATTCTAAACAGTCTTTTGCCATTCTAATGCCATTATCTGCATTGTAGGGCTATATAGTAAGGTTGCTGGCTTGAAATTTAGCACTTGTAAAAAGATATTCGCTTATGAAATAAAAACACATTCTAAACAGTCTTTTGCCATTCTAATGCCATTATCTACATTGTAGGGCTATAGTAAGGTTGCTGGCTTGAAATTTAGCACTTGTAAAAAGATATTCGCTTATGAAATAAAAACACATTCTAAACAGTCTTTTGCCATTCTAATGCCATTATCTGCATTGTAGGGCTATAGTAAGGTTGCTGGCTTGAAATTTAGCACTTGTAAAAAGATATTCGCTTATGAAATAAAAACACATTCTAAACAGTCTTTTGCCATTCTAATGCCATTATCTGCATTGTAGGGCTATTTAGACTGTCTTAGTAAGGTTGCTGGCTTGAAATTTAGCACTTGTAAAAAGATATTCGCTTATGAAATAAAAACACATTCTAAACAGTCTTTTGCCATTCTAATGCCATTATTATCTGCATTGTAGGGCTATAGTAAGGTTGCTGGCTTGAAATTTAGCACTTGTAAAAAGATATTCGCTTATGAAATAAAAACACATTCTAAACAGTCTTTTGCCATTCTAATGCCATTATCTGCATTGTAGGGCTATTTAGACTGTCTTAGTAAGGTTGCTGGCTTGAAATTTAGCACTTGTAAAAAGATATTCGCTTATGAAATAAAAACACATTCTAAACAGTCTTTTGCCATTCTAATGCCATTATCTGCATTGTAGGGCTATTTAGACTGTCTTAGTAAGGTTGCTGGCTTGAAATTTAGCACTTGTAAAAAGATATTCGCTTATGAAATAAAAACACATTCTAAACAGTCTTTTGCCATTCTAATGCCATTATCTGCATTGTAGGGCTATAGTAAGGTTGCTGGCTTGAAATTTAGCACTTGTAAAAAGATATTCGCTTATGAAATAAAAACACATTCTAAACAGTCTTTTGCCATTCTAATGCCATTATCTGCATTGTAGGGCTATTTAGACTGTCTTAGTAAGGTTGCTGGCTTGAAATTTAGCACTTGTAAAAAGATATTCGCTTATGAAATAAAAACACATTCTAAACAGTCTTTTGCCATTCTAATGCCATTATCTGCATTGTAGGGCTATTTAGACTGTCTTAGTAAGGTTGCTGGCTTGAAATTTAGCACTTGTAAAAAGATATTCGCTTATGAAATAAAAACACATTCTAAACAGTCTTTTGCCATTCTAATGCCATTATCTGCATTGTAGGGCTATAGTAAGGTTGCTGGCTTGAAATTTAGCACTTGTAAAAAGATATTCGCTTATGAAATAAAAACACATTCTAAACAGTCTTTTGCCATTTTAATGCCATTATCTGCATTGTAGGGCTATAGTAAGGTTGCTGGCTTGAAATTTAGCACTTGTAAAAAGATATTCGCTTATGAAATAAAAACACATTCTAAACAGTCTTTTGCCATTCTAATGCCATTATCTGCATTGTAGGGCTATTTAGACTGTCTTAGTAAGGTTGCTGGCTTGAAATTTAGCACTTGTAAAAAGATATTCGCTTATGAAATAAAAACACATTCTAAACAGTCTTTTGCCATTCTAATGCCATTATCTGCATTGTAGGGCTATTTAGACTGTCTTAGTAAGGTTGCTGGCTTGAAATTTAGCACTTGTAAAAAGATATTCGCTTATGAAATAAAAACACATTCTAAACAGTCTTTTGCCATTCTAATGCCATTATCTGCATTGTAGGGCTATAGTAAGGTTGCTGGCTTGAAATTTAGCACTTGTAAAAAGATATTCGCTTATGAAATAAAAACACATTCTAAACAGTCTTTTGCCATTCTAATGCCATTATCTGCATTGTAGGGCTATTTAGACTGTCTTAGTAAGGTTGCTGGCTTGAAATTTAGCACTTGTAAAAAGATATTCGCTTATGAAATAAAAACACATTCTAAACAGTCTTTTGCCATTCTAATGCCATTATCTGCATTGTAGGGCTATTTAGACTGTCTTAGTAAGGTTGCTGGCTTGAAATTTAGCACTTGTAAAAAGATATTAGCTTATGAAATAAAAACACATTCTAAACAGTCTTTTGCCATTCTAATGCCATTATCTGCATTGTAGGGCTATAGTAAGGTTGCTGGCTTGAAATTTAGCACTTGTAAAAAGATATTCGCTTATGAAATAAAAACACATTCTAAACAGTCTTTTGCCATTCTAATGCCATTATCTGCATTGTAGGGCTATTTAGACTGTCTTAGTAAGGTTGCTGGCTTGAAATTTAGCACTTGTAAAAAGATATTCGCTTATGAAATAAAAACACATTCTAAACAGTCTTTTGCCATTCTAATGCCATTATCTGCATTGTAGGGCTATAGTAAGGTTGCTGGCTTGAAATTTAGCACTTGTAAAAAGATATTCGCTTATGAAATAAAAACACATTCTAAACAGTCTTTTGCCATTTTAATGCCATTATCTGCATTGTAGGGCTATAGTAAGGTTGCTGGCTTGAAATTTAGCACTTGTAAAAAGATATTCGCTTATGAAATAAAAACACATTCTAAACAGTCTTTTGCCATTCTAATGCCATTATCTGCATTGTAGGGCTATTTAGACTGTCTTAGTAAGGTTGCTGGCTTGAAATTTAGCACTTGTAAAAAGATATTCGCTTATGAAATAAAAACACATTCTAAACAGTCTTTTGCCATTCTAATGCCATTATCTGCATTGTAGGGCTATTTAGACTGTCTTAGTAAGGTTGCTGGCTTGAAATTTAGCACTTGTAAAAAGATATTCGCTTATGAAATAAAAACACATTCTAAACAGTCTTTTGCCATTCTAATGCCATTATCTGCATTGTAGGGCTATAGTAAGGTTGCTGGCTTGAAATTTAGCACTTGTAAAAAGATATTCGCTTATGAAATAAAAACACATTCTAAACAGTCTTTTGCCATTCTAATGCCATTATCTGCATTGTAGGGCTATTTAGACTGTCTTAGTAAGGTTGCTGGCTTGAAATTTAGCACTTGTAAAAAGATATTCGCTTATGAAATAAAAACACATTCTAAACAGTCTTTTGCCATTCTAATGCCATTATCTGCATTGTAGGGCTATAGTAAGGTTGCTGGCTTGAAATTTAGCACTTGTAAAAAGATATTCGCTTATGAAATAAAAACACATTCTAAACAGTCTTTTGCCATTCTAATGCCATTATCTGCATTGTAGGGCTATTTAGACTGTCTTAGTAAGGTTGCTGGCTTGAAATTTAGCACTTGTAAAAAGATATTCGCTTATGAAATAAAAACACATTCTAAACAGTCTTTTGCCATTCTAATGCCATTATCTGCATTGTAGGGCTATTTAGACTGTCTTAGTAAGGTTGCTGGCTTGAAATTTAGCACTTGTAAAAAGATATTCGCTTATGAAATAAAAACACATTCTAAACAGTCTTTTGCCATTCTAATGCCATTATCTGCATTGTAGGGCTATAGTAAGGTTGCTGGCTTGAAATTTAGCACTTGTAAAAAGATATTCGCTTATGAAATAAAAACACATTCTAAACAGTCTTTTGCCATTCTAATGCCATTATCTGCATTGTAGGGCTATTTAGACTGTCTTAGTAAGGTTGCTGGCTTGAAATTTAGCACTTGTAAAAAGATATTCGCTTATGAAATAAAAACACATTCTAAACAGTCTTTTGCCATTCTAATGCCATTATCTGCATTGTAGGGCTATTTAGACTGTCTTAGTAAGGTTGCTGGCTTGAAATTTAGCACTTGTAAAAAGATATTCGCTTATGAAATAAAAACACATTCTAAACAGTCTTTTGCCATTCTAATGCCATTATCTGCATTGTAAGGTTGCAGGCTTGAAATTTAGCACTTGTAAAAAGATATTCGCTTATGAAATAAAAACACATTCTAAACAGTCTTTTGCCATTCTAATGCCATTATCTGCATTGTAGGGCTATATAGTAAGGTTGCTGGCTTGAAATTTAGCACTTGTAAAAAGATATTCGCTTATGAAATAAAAACACATTCTAAACAGTCTTTTGCCATTCTAATGCCATTATCTACATTGTAGGGCTATAGTAAGGTTGCTGGCTTGAAATTTAGCACTTGTAAAAAGATATTCGCTTATGAAATAAAAACACATTCTAAACAGTCTTTTGCCATTCTAATGCCATTATCTGCATTGTAGGGCTATTTAGACTGTCTTAGTAAGGTTGCTGGCTTGAAATTTAGCACTTGTAAAAAGATATTCGCTTATGAAATAAAAACACATTCTAAACAGTCTTTTGCCATTCTAATGCCATTATCTGCATTGTAGGGCTATTTAGACTGTCTTAGTAAGGTTGCTGGCTTGAAATTTAGCACTTGTAAAAAGATATTCGCTTATGAAATAAAAACACATTCTAAACAGTCTTTTGCCATTCTAATGCCATTATCTGCATTGTAAGGTTGCAGGCTTGAAATTTAGCACTTGTAAAAAGATATTCGCTTATGAAATAAAAACACATTCTAAACAGTCTTTTGCCATTCTAATGCCATTATCTGCATTGTAGGGCTATATAGTAAGGTTGCTGGCTTGAAATTTAGCACTTGTAAAAAGATATTCGCTTATGAAATAAAAACACATTCTAAACAGTCTTTTGCCATTCTAATGCCATTATCTACATTGTAGGGCTATAGTAAGGTTGCTGGCTTGAAATTTAGCACTTGTAAAAAGATATTCGCTTATGAAATAAAAACACATTCTAAACAGTCTTTTGCCATTCTAATGCCATTATCTGCATTGTAGGGCTATAGTAAGGTTGCTGGCTTGAAATTTAGCACTTGTAAAAAGATATTCGCTTATGAAATAAAAACACATTCTAAACAGTCTTTTGCCATTCTAATGCCATTATCTGCATTGTAGGGCTATTTAGACTGTCTTAGTAAGGTTGCTGGCTTGAAATTTAGCACTTGTAAAAAGATATTCGCTTATGAAATAAAAACACATTCTAAACAGTCTTTTGCCATTCTAATGCCATTATTATCTGCATTGTAGGGCTATAGTAAGGTTGCTGGCTTGAAATTTAGCACTTGTAAAAAGATATTCGCTTATGAAATAAAAACACATTCTAAACAGTCTTTTGCCATTCTAATGCCATTATCTGCATTGTAGGGCTATTTAGACTGTCTTAGTAAGGTTGCTGGCTTGAAATTTAGCACTTGTAAAAAGATATTCGCTTATGAAATAAAAACACATTCTAAACAGTCTTTTGCCATTCTAATGCCATTATCTGCATTGTAGGGCTATTTAGACTGTCTTAGTAAGGTTGCTGGCTTGAAATTTAGCACTTGTAAAAAGATATTCGCTTATGAAATAAAAACACATTCTAAACAGTCTTTTGCCATTCTAATGCCATTATCTGCATTGTAGGGCTATAGTAAGGTTGCTGGCTTGAAATTTAGCACTTGTAAAAAGATATTCGCTTATGAAATAAAAACACATTCTAAACAGTCTTTTGCCATTCTAATGCCATTATCTGCATTGTAGGGCTATTTAGACTGTCTTAGTAAGGTTGCTGGCTTGAAATTTAGCACTTGTAAAAAGATATTCGCTTATGAAATAAAAACACATTCTAAACAGTCTTTTGCCATTCTAATGCCATTATCTGCATTGTAGGGCTATTTAGACTGTCTTAGTAAGGTTGCTGGCTTGAAATTTAGCACTTGTAAAAAGATATTCGCTTATGAAATAAAAACACATTCTAAACAGTCTTTTGCCATTTTAATGCCATTATCTGCATTGTAGGGCTATAGTAAGGTTGCTGGCTTGAAATTTAGCACTTGTAAAAAGATATTCGCTTATGAAATAAAAACACATTCTAAACAGTCTTTTGCCATTCTAATGCCATTATCTGCATTGTAGGGCTATTTAGACTGTCTTAGTAAGGTTGCTGGCTTGAAATTTAGCACTTGTAAAAAGATATTCGCTTATGAAATAAAAACACATTCTAAACAGTCTTTTGCCATTCTAATGCCATTATCTGCATTGTAGGGCTATTTAGACTGTCTTAGTAAGGTTGCTGGCTTGAAATTTAGCACTTGTAAAAAGATATTCGCTTATGAAATAAAAACACATTCTAAACAGTCTTTTGCCATTCTAATGCCATTATCTGCATTGTAGGGCTATAGTAAGGTTGCTGGCTTGAAATTTAGCACTTGTAAAAAGATATTCGCTTATGAAATAAAAACACATTCTAAACAGTCTTTTGCCATTCTAATGCCATTATCTGCATTGTAGGGCTATTTAGACTGTCTTAGTAAGGTTGCTGGCTTGAAATTTAGCACTTGTAAAAAGATATTCGCTTATGAAATAAAAACACATTCTAAACAGTCTTTTGCCATTCTAATGCCATTATCTGCATTGTAGGGCTATTTAGACTGTCTTAGTAAGGTTGCTGGCTTGAAATTTAGCACTTGTAAAAAGATATTAGCTTATGAAATAAAAACACATTCTAAACAGTCTTTTGCCATTCTAATGCCATTATCTGCATTGTAGGGCTATAGTAAGGTTGCTGGCTTGAAATTTAGCACTTGTAAAAAGATATTCGCTTATGAAATAAAAACACATTCTAAACAGTCTTTTGCCATTCTAATGCCATTATCTGCATTGTAGGGCTATTTAGACTGTCTTAGTAAGGTTGCTGGCTTGAAATTTAGCACTTGTAAAAAGATATTCGCTTATGAAATAAAAACACATTCTAAACAGTCTTTTGCCATTCTAATGCCATTATCTGCATTGTAGGGCTATAGTAAGGTTGCTGGCTTGAAATTTAGCACTTGTAAAAAGATATTCGCTTATGAAATAAAAACACATTCTAAACAGTCTTTTGCCATTTTAATGCCATTATCTGCATTGTAGGGCTATAGTAAGGTTGCTGGCTTGAAATTTAGCACTTGTAAAAAGATATTCGCTTATGAAATAAAAACACATTCTAAACAGTCTTTTGCCATTCTAATGCCATTATCTGCATTGTAGGGCTATTTAGACTGTCTTAGTAAGGTTGCTGGCTTGAAATTTAGCACTTGTAAAAAGATATTCGCTTATGAAATAAAAACACATTCTAAACAGTCTTTTGCCATTCTAATGCCATTATCTGCATTGTAGGGCTATTTAGACTGTCTTAGTAAGGTTGCTGGCTTGAAATTTAGCACTTGTAAAAAGATATTCGCTTATGAAATAAAAACACATTCTAAACAGTCTTTTGCCATTCTAATGCCATTATCTGCATTGTAGGGCTATAGTAAGGTTGCTGGCTTGAAATTTAGCACTTGTAAAAAGATATTCGCTTATGAAATAAAAACACATTCTAAACAGTCTTTTGCCATTCTAATGCCATTATCTGCATTGTAGGGCTATTTAGACTGTCTTAGTAAGGTTGCTGGCTTGAAATTTAGCACTTGTAAAAAGATATTCGCTTATGAAATAAAAACACATTCTAAACAGTCTTTTGCCATTCTAATGCCATTATCTGCATTGTAGGGCTATAGTAAGGTTGCTGGCTTGAAATTTAGCACTTGTAAAAAGATATTCGCTTATGAAATAAAAACACATTCTAAACAGTCTTTTGCCATTCTAATGCCATTATCTGCATTGTAGGGCTATTTAGACTGTCTTAGTAAGGTTGCTGGCTTGAAATTTAGCACTTGTAAAAAGATATTCGCTTATGAAATAAAAACACATTCTAAACAGTCTTTTGCCATTCTAATGCCATTATCTGCATTGTAGGGCTATTTAGACTGTCTTAGTAAGGTTGCTGGCTTGAAATTTAGCACTTGTAAAAAGATATTCGCTTATGAAATAAAAACACATTCTAAACAGTCTTTTGCCATTCTAATGCCATTATCTGCATTGTAGGGCTATAGTAAGGTTGCTGGCTTGAAATTTAGCACTTGTAAAAAGATATTCGCTTATGAAATAAAAACACATTCTAAACAGTCTTTTGCCATTCTAATGCCATTATCTGCATTGTAGGGCTATTTAGACTGTCTTAGTAAGGTTGCTGGCTTGAAATTTAGCACTTGTAAAAAGATATTCGCTTATGAAATAAAAACACATTCTAAACAGTCTTTTGCCATTCTAATGCCATTATCTGCATTGTAGGGCTATTTAGACTGTCTTAGTAAGGTTGCTGGCTTGAAATTTAGCACTTGTAAAAAGATATTCGCTTATGAAATAAAAACACATTCTAAACAGTCTTTTGCCATTCTAATGCCATTATCTGCATTGTAGGGCTATAGTAAGGTTGCTGGCTTGAAATTTAGCACTTGTAAAAAGATATTCGCTTATGAAATAAAAACACATTCTAAACAGTCTTTTGCCATTCTAATGCCATTATCTGCATTGTAGGGCTATTTAGACTGTCTTAGTAAGGTTGCTGGCTTGAAATTTAGCACTTGTAAAAAGATATTCGCTTATGAAATAAAAACACATTCTAAACAGTCTTTTGCCATTCTAATGCCATTATCTGCATTGTAGGGCTATTTAGACTGTCTTAGTAAGGTTGCTGGCTTGAAATTTAGCACTTGTAAAAAGATATTCGCTTATGAAATAAAAACACATTCTAAACAGTCTTTTGCCATTATAATGCCATTATCTGCATTGTAGGGCTATAGTAAGGTTGCTGGCTTGAAATTTAGCACTTGTAAAAAGATATTCGCTTATGAAATAAAAACACATTCTAAACAGTCTTTTGCCATTCTAATGCCATTATCTGCATTGTAGGGCTATTTAGACTGTCTTAGTAAGGTTGCTGGCTTGAAATTTAGCACTTGTAAAAAGATATTCGCTTATGAAATAAAAACACATTCTAAACAGTCTTTTGCCATTCTAATGCCATTATCTGCATTGTAGGGCTATTTAGACTGTCTTAGTAAGTTTGCTGGCTTGAAATTTAGCACTTGTAAAAAGATATTCGCTTATGAAATAAAAACACATTCTAAACAGTCTTTTGCCATTCTAATGCCATTATCTGCATTGTAGGGCTATAGTAAGGTTGCTGGCTTGAAATTGAGCACTTGTAAAAAGATATTCGCTTATGAAATAAAAACACATTCTAAACAGTCTTTTGCCATTTTAATGCCATTATCTGCATTGTAGGGCTATAGTAAGGTTGCTGGCTTGAAATTTAGCACTTGTAAAAAGATATTCGCTTATGAAATAAAAACACATTCTAAACAGTCTTTTGCCATTTTAATGCCATTATCTGCATTGTAGGGCTATAGTAAGGTTGCTGGCTTGAAATTTAGCACTTGTAAAAAGATATTCGCTTATGAAATAAAAACACATTCTAAACAGTATTTTGCCATTCTAATGCCATTATCTGCATTGTAGGGCTATAGTAAGGTTGCTGGCTTGAAATTTAGCACTTGTAAAAAGATATTCGCTTATGAAATAAAAACACATTCTAAACAGTCTTTTGCCATTCTAATGCCATTATCTGCATTGTAGGGCTATAGTAAGGTTGCAGGCTTGAAATTTAGCACTTGTAAAAAGATATTCGCTTATGAAATAAAAACACATTCTAAACAGTCTTTTGCCATTCTAATGCCATTATCTGCATTGTAGGGCTATAGTAAGGTTGCTGGCTTGAAATTTAGCACTTGTAAAAAGATATTCGCTTATGAAATAAAAACACATTCTAAACAGTCTTTTGCCATTCTAATGCCATTATCTGCATTGTAGGGCTATAGTAAGGTTGCAGGCTTGAAATTTAGCACTTGTAAAAAGATATTCGCTTATGAAATAAAAACACATTCTAAACAGTCTTTTGCCATTCTAATGCCATTATCTGCATTGTAGGGCTATAGTAAGGTTGCTGGCTTGAAATTTAGCACTTGTAAAAAGATATTCGCTTATGAAATAAAAACACATTCTAAACAGTCTTTTGCCATTCTAATGCCATTATCTGCATTGTAGGGCTATTTAGACTGTCTTAGTAAGGTTGCTGGCTTGAAATTTAGCACTTGTAAAAAGATATTCGCTTATGAAATAAAAACACATTCTAAACAGTCTTTTGCCATTCTAATGCCATTATCTGCATTGTAGGGCTATAGTAAGGTTGCTGGCTTGAAATTTAGCACTTGTAAAAAGATATTCGCTTATGAAATAAAAACACATTCTAAACAGTCTTTTGCCATTCTAATGCCATTATCTGCATTGTAGGGCTATTTAGACTGTCTTAGTAAGGTTGCTGGCTTGAAATTTAGCACTTGTAAAAAGATATTCGCTTATGAAATAAAAACACATTCTAAACAGTCTTTTGCCATTCTAATGCCATTATCTGCATTGTAGGGCTATAGTAAGGTTGCAGGCTTGAAATTTAGCACTTGTAAAAAGATATTCGCTTATGAAATAAAAACACATTCTAAACAGTCTTTTGCCATTCTAATGCCATTATCTGCATTGTAGGGCTATAGTAAGGTTGCTGGCTTGAAATTTAGCACTTGTAAAAAGATATTCGCTTATGAAATAAAAACACATTCTAAACAGTCTTTTGCCATTCTAATGCCATTATCTGCATTGTAGGGCTATTTAGACTGTCTTAGTAAGGTTGCTGGCTTGAAATTTAGCACTTGTAAAAAGATATTCGCTTATGAAATAAAAACACATTCTAAACAGTCTTTTGCCATTCTAATGCCATTATCTGCATTGTAGGGCTATAGTAAGGTTGCTGGCTTGAAATTTAGCACTTGTAAAAAGATATTCGCTTATGAAATAAAAACACATTCTAAACAGTCTTTTGCCATTCTAATGCCATTATCTGCATTGTAGGGCTATAGTAAGGTTGCTGGCTTGAAATTTAGCACTTGTAAAAAGATATTCGCTTATGAAATAAAAACACATTCTAAACAGTCTTTTGCCATTCTAATGCCATTATCTGCATTGTAGGGCTATAGTAAGGTTGCTGGCTTGAAATTTAGCACTTGTAAAAAGATATTCGCTTATGAAATAAAAACACATTCTAAACAGTCTTTTGCCATTCTAATGCCATTATCTGCATTGTAGGGCTATTTAGACTGTCTTAGTAAGGTTGCTGGCTTGAAATTTAGCACTTGTAAAAAGATATTCGCTTATGAAATAAAAACACATTCTAAACAGTCTTTTGCCATTCTAATGCCATTATCTGCATTGTAGGGCTATTTAGACTGTCTTAGTAAGGTTGCTGGCTTGAAATTTAGCACTTGTAAAAAGATATTCGCTTATGAAATAAAAACACATTCTAAACAGTATTTTGCCATTATAATGCCATTATCTGCATTGTAGGGCTATAGTAAGGTTGCTGGCTTGAAATTTAGCACTTGTAAAAAGATATTCGCTTATGAAATAAAAACACATTCTAAACAGTCTTTTGCCATTCTAATGCCATTATCTGCATTGTAGGGCTATTTAGACTGTCTTAGTAAGGTTGCTGGCTTGAAATTTAGCACTTGTAAAAAGATATTCGCTTATGAAATAAAAACACATTCTAAACAGTCTTTTGCCATTCTAATGCCATTATCTGCATTGTAGGGCTATTTAGACTGTCTTAGTAAGTTTGCTGGCTTGAAATTTAGCACTTGTAAAAAGATATTCGCTTATGAAATAAAAACACATTCTAAACAGTCTTTTGCCATTCTAATGCCATTATCTGCATTGTAGGGCTATAGTAAGGTTGCTGGCTTGAAATTTAGCACTTGTAAAAAGATATTCGCTTATGAAATAAAAACACATTCTAAACAGTCTTTTGCCATTTTAATGCCATTATCTGCATTGTAGGGCTATAGTAAGGTTGCTGGCTTGAAATTTAGCACTTGTAAAAAGATATTCGCTTATGAAATAAAAACACATTCTAAACAGTCTTTTGCCATTTTAATGCCATTATCTGCATTGTAGGGCTATAGTAAGGTTGCTGGCTTGAAATTTAGCACTTGTAAAAAGATATTCGCTTATGAAATAAAAACACATTCTAAACAGTATTTTGCCATTCTAATGCCATTATCTGCATTGTAGGGCTATAGTAAGGTTGCTGGCTTGAAATTTAGCACTTGTAAAAAGATATTCGCTTATGAAATAAAAACACATTCTAAACAGTCTTTTGCCATTCTAATGCCATTATCTGCATTGTAGGGCTATAGTAAGGTTGCAGGCTTGAAATTTAGCACTTGTAAAAAGATATTCGCTTATGAAATAAAAACACATTCTAAACAGTCTTTTGCCATTCTAATGCCATTATCTGCATTGTAGGGCTATAGTAAGGTTGCTGGCTTGAAATTTAGCACTTGTAAAAAGATATTCGCTTATGAAATAAAAACACATTCTAAACAGTCTTTTGCCATTCTAATGCCATTATCTGCATTGTAGGGCTATAGTAAGGTTGCAGGCTTGAAATTTAGCACTTGTAAAAAGATATTCGCTTATGAAATAAAAACACATTCTAAACAGTCTTTTGCCATTCTAATGCCATTATCTGCATTGTAGGGCTATAGTAAGGTTGCTGGCTTGAAATTTAGCACTTGTAAAAAGATATTCGCTTATGAAATAAAAACACATTCTAAACAGTCTTTTGCCATTCTAATGCCATTATCTGCATTGTAGGGCTATTTAGACTGTCTTAGTAAGGTTGCTGGCTTGAAATTTAGCACTTGTAAAAAGATATTCGCTTATGAAATAAAAACACATTCTAAACAGTCTTTTGCCATTCTAATGCCATTATCTGCATTGTAGGGCTATAGTAAGGTTGCTGGCTTGAAATTTAGCACTTGTAAAAAGATATTCGCTTATGAAATAAAAACACATTCTAAACAGTCTTTTGCCATTCTAATGCCATTATCTGCATTGTAGGGCTATAGTAAGGTTGCTGGCTTGAAATTTAGCACTTGTAAAAAGATATTCGCTTATGAAATAAAAACACATTCTAAACAGTCTTTTGCCATTCTAATGCCATTATCTGCATTGTAGGGCTATTTAGACTGTCTTAGTAAGGTTGCTGGCTTGAAATTTAGCACTTGTAAAAAGATATTCGCTTATGAAATAAAAACACATTCTAAACAGTCTTTTGCCATTCTAATGCCATTATCTGCATTGTAGGGCTATTTAGACTGTCTTAGTAAGGTTGCTGGCTTGAAATTTAGCACTTGTAAAAAGATATTCGCTTATGAAATAAAAACACATTCTAAACAGTCTTTTGCCATTCTAATGCCATTATCTGCATTGTAGGGCTATAGTAAGGTTGCTGGCTTGAAATTTAGCACTTGTAAAAAGATATTCGCTTATGAAATAAAAACACATTCTAAACAGTCTTTTGCCATTCTAATGCCATTATCTGCATTGTAGGGCTATAGTAAGGTTGCTGGCTTGAAATTTAGCACTTGTAAAAAGATATTCGCTTATGAAATAAAAACACATTCTAAACAGTCTTTTGCCATTCTAATGCCATTATCTGCATTGTAGGGCTATTTAGACTGTCTTAGTAAGGTTGCTGGCTTGAAATTTAGCACTTGTAAAAAGATATTCGCTTATGAAATAAAAACACATTCTAAACAGTATTTTGCCATTCTAATGCCATTATCTGCATTGTAGGGCTATTTAGACTGTCTTAGTAAGGTTGCTGGCTTGAAATTTAGCACTTGTAAAAAGATATTCGCTTATGAAATAAAAACACATTCTAAACAGTCTTTTGCCATTATAATGCCATTATCTGCATTGTAGGGCTATAGTAAGGTTGCTGGCTTGAAATTTAGCACTTGTAAAAAGATATTCGCTTATGAAATAAAAACACATTCTAAACAGTCTTTTGCCATTCTAATGCCATTATCTGCATTGTAGGGCTATTTAGACTGTCTTAGTAAGGTTGCTGGCTTGAAATTTAGCACTTGTAAAAAGATATTCGCTTATGAAATAAAAACACATTCTAAACAGTCTTTTGCCATTCTAATGCCATTATCTGCATTGTAGGGCTATTAGGTCTAGTAAGGTTGCTGGCTTGAAATTTAGCACTTGTAAAAAGATATTCGCTTATGAAATAAAAACACATTCTAAACAGTCTTTTGCCATTCTAATGCCATTATCTGCATTGTAGGGCTATTAGACTGTCTTAGTAAGGTTGCTGGCTTGAAATTTAGCACTTGTAAAAAGATATTCGCTTATGAAATAAAAACACATTCTAAACAGTCTTTTGCCATTCTAATGCCATTATCTGCATTGTAGGGCTATTTAGACTGTCTTAGTAAGGTTGCTGGCTTGAAATTTAGCACTTGTAAAAAGATATTCGCTTATGAAATAAAAACACATTCTAAACAGTCTTTTGCCATTCTAATGCCATTATCTGCATTGTAGGGCTATAGTAGAGGTTGCTGGCTTGAAATTTAGCACTTGTAAAAAGATATTCGCTTATGAAATAAAAACACATTCTAAACAGTCTTTTGCCATTCTAATGCCATTATCTGCATTGTAGGGCTATTTAGACTGTCTTAGTAAGGTTGCTGGCTTGAAATTTAGCACTTGTAAAAAGATATTCGCTTATGAAATAAAAACACATTCTAAACAGTCTTTTGCCATTCTAATGCCATTATAGGGCTATAGTAAGGTTGCAGGCTTGAAATTTAGCACTTGTAAAAAGATATTCGCTTATGAAATAAAAACACATTCTAAACAGTCTTTTGCCATTCTAATGCCATTATCTGCATTGTAGGGCTATAGTAAGGTTGCTGGCTTGAAATTTAGCACTTGTAAAAAGATATTCGCTTATGAAATAAAAACACATTCTAAACAGTCTTTTGCCATTCTAATGCCATTATCTGCATTGTAGGGCTATTTAGACTGTCTTAGTAAGGTTGCTGGCTTGAAATTTAGCACTTGTAAAAAGATATTCGCTTATGAAATAAAAACACATTCTAAACAGTCTTTTGCCATTCTAATGCCATTATCTGCATTGTAGGGCTATTTAGACTGTCTTAGTAAGGTTGCTGGCTTGAAATTTAGCACTTGTAAAAAGATATTCGCTTATGAAATAAAAACACATTCTAAACAGTCTTTTGCCATTCTAATGCCATTATCTGCATTGTAGGGCTATAGTAAGGTTGCTGGCTTGAAATTTAGCACTTGTAAAAAGATATTCGCTTATGAAATAAAAACACATTCTAAACAGTCTTTTGCCATTCTAATGCCATTATCTGCATTGTAGGGCTATTTAGACTGTCTTAGTAAGGTTGCTGGCTTGAAATTTAGCACTTGTAAAAAGATATTCGCTTATGAAATAAAAACACATTCTAAACAGTCTTTTGCCATTCTAATGCCATTATCTGCATTGTAGGGCTATTAGACTGTCTAGTAGGTTGCTGGCTTGAATTTAGCACTTGTAAAAAGATATTCGCTTATGAAATAAAAACACATTCTAAACAGTCTTTTGCCATTCTAATGCCATTATCTGCATTGTAGGGCTATAGTAAGGTTGCAGGCTTGAAATTTAGCACTTGTAAAAAGATATTCGCTTATGAAATAAAAACACATTCTAAACAGTCTTTTGCCATTCTAATGCCATTATCTGCATTGTAGGGCTATTTAGACTGTCTTAGTAAGGTTGCTGGCTTGAAATTTAGCACTTGTAAAAAGATATTCGCTTATGAAATAAAAACACATTCTAAACAGTCTTTTGCCATTCTAATGCCATTATCTGCATTGTAGGGCTATAGGTAAGGTTGCTGGCTTGAAATTTAGCACTTGTAAAAAGATATTCGCTTATGAAATAAAAACACATTCTAAACAGTCTTTTGCCATTCTAATGCCATTATCTGCATTGTAGGGCTATAGTAAGGTTGCTGGCTTGAAATTTAGCACTTGTAAAAAGATATTCGCTTATGAAATAAAAACACATTCTAAACAGTCTTTTGCCATTCTAATGCCATTATCTGCATTGTAGGGCTATTTAGACTGTCTTAGTAAGGTTGCTGGCTTGAAATTTAGCACTTGTAAAAAGATATTCGCTTATGAAATAAAAACACATTCTAAACAGTCTTTTGCCATTCTAATGCCATTATCTGCATTGTAGGGCTATTTAGACTGTCTTAGTAAGGTTGCTGGCTTGAAATTTAGCACTTGTAAAAAGATATTCGCTTATGAAATAAAAACACATTCTAAACAGTCTTTTGCCATTCTAATGCCATTATCTGCATTGTAGGGCTATAGTAAGGTTGCTGGCTGAAATTTAGCACTTGTAAAAAGATATTCGCTTATGAAATAAAAACACATTCTAAACAGTCTTTTGCCATTCTAATGCCATTATCTGCATTGTAGGGCTATTTAGACTGTCTTAGTAAGGTTGCTGGCTTGAAATTTAGCACTTGTAAAAAGATATTCGCTTATGAAATAAAAACACATTCTAAACAGTCTTTTGCCATTCTAATGCCATTATCTGCATTGTAGGGCTATAGTAAGGTTGCAGGCTTGAAATTTAGCACTTGTAAAAAGATATTCGCTTATGAAATAAAAACACATTCTAAACAGTCTTTTGCCATTCTAATGCATTATCTGCATTGTAGGGCTATAGTAGGTTGCTGGCTTGAATTTAGCACTTGTAAAAAGATATTCGCTTATGAATAAAAACACATTCTAAACAGTCTTTTGCCATTCTAATGCCATTATCTGCATTGTAGGGCTATTTAGACTGTCTTAGTAAGGTTGCTGGCTTGAATTTAGCACTTGTAAAAAGATATTCGCTTATGAAATAAAAACACATTCTAAACAGTCTTTGCCATTCTAATGCCATTATCTGCATTGTAGGGCTATTTAGACTGTCTTAGTAAGGTTGCTGGCTTGAAATTTAGCACTTGTAAAAAGATATTCGCTTATGAAATAAAAACACATTCTAAACAGTCTTTTGCCATTCTAATGCCATTATCTGCATTGTAGGCTATAGTAAGGTTGCTGGCTTGAAATTTAGCACTTGTAAAAAGATATTCGCTTATGAAATAAAAACACATTCTAAACAGTCTTTTGCCATTCTAATGCCATTATCTGCAGTTGTAGGGCGATTTAGACTGTCTTAGTAAGGTTGCTGGCTTGAAATTTAGCACTTGTAAAAGATATTCGCTTATGAAAATAAAAACACATTCTAAACAGTCTTTTGCCATTCTAATGCCATTATCTGCATTGTAGGGCTTTAGACTGTCTTAGTAGGTTGCTGGCTTGAAATTTAGCACTTGTAAAAAGATATTCGCGTATGAAATAAAAACACATTCTAAACAGTTCTTTTGCAATTATAATGCCATTATCTGCATTGTAGGGCTATAGTAAGTTGCTGGCTTGAATTTAGCACTTGTAAAAAGATATTCGCTTATGAAATAAAAAACACATTTCTAAACAGTCCTTTTGCCATTCTAATGCCATTATCTG